>NC_071124.1:25115000-25180000 GCF_024256425.1 Clarias gariepinus
AAAGTTAATTTAATCTCCATATTAATATCCATAATCTTCATATGAAGAGCTCTTCTGTTTCTGCCGTTATGATGTGAGTTTCTTCCCGACACTAATCACTGATGTCACTTCCTGGTGATGAACCTACAGTACAATAATAAAATAAACTGCTTTCCATCCATATTCTCTCTCATTAAGAAATATCAGTCTTTTTTGTCTTCTACTGTACTTTAAACACTTACTTAAAGTTTAGGTCACTTGAGATCAGAACTCATCCCCTACAGTACATCCAGATCTATATGATTAAAAGGACACACTGATGCAGTTTCTCATGTAGATACGAACACTACATGGACTTGTTCCTTCTTTGTTTAAAGATTTTACAGCGTTTATTTGGACTCAGCAGCCTGCTCACACTGGAGGTAATAAAATTCCCTTTTATTTAGTCATACTGTTACGACCCCTTAGTCTAGGGTTCAGGAATGCAACAAAAGATAAAATAAAAAGAGAAACCTCTACAACCAGGTTTACGTGCGTGTGGTCTTTTATTTTTGTTTCTTTTACACACACGCACAGGAAGCTCTTGGCTTCAGGGTTGGGCCAAGGCCTAAAACAATAAACCAAAACCCCATATTGTCACGAACGGGGTGTAAGGGCAGGTGTTGATCGCCGTGGGCAGAGAGAGCAGGCATAGAGGCAGAGGGGTTGTGTAATCAAAAAGAGTCTTTTAATGATGATAAACAAAAGTATAAGTAAAGACTCCAACAAACAAAAGAACAAACAAACTCAAACAATACTTAATACCTTTGTGCTAACAGGGGCTCTCTGGCAGGACACAGGCAGAAAGATGAACACATCCTGTAATGTAACAGGCAGAGGGAAGACGAACACACCCTGTGGCGAGACACAGGCAAAGGGAGGACAAACGCGTAACGGGACGCACAAACTATGCATGGAGCTGAAACTGGACACTAGAGGGAGACATGTAGAGACCAGAGACAGGAGAGAGACGGGACTAGGGCTAAAGATGGCAGTCAGCTAGGCATGGCTTTTAGCTAAACATGGTTAAGATTGCTCTTAACCATGGCAGTCAGCTACACATAGGCCCCAAGATGCACTAAGCTACACTTACCTAATAGCTTAACACACACTTGGGAATTGGGGCACAGAAACAAGGGATACCCAGTGGCTAGCCTAGGGGACCTTCAAAGGCTAGGCTGAGGACACTTCAAAGGCTAGGCGCACTGGGCAACTAGGGAGGTGGGAAATACAGCACAGCTAGAGACACAAAGGGGCTATGGCTAGAAGCATGCTAGTTAACTCAACATAGATTTTAGCCAAACACACAACTAACTACTCACCTGACTCTAGCTACGCACACAAGAACACAGGAGGACAAAAACCACAGTACTTACATACATTTAGGACAGGACTGAATCAGCTCCACTAACACAGACACACAAAACATACACAGAAACATTGCCAATAAGAGAGCCCAAGTCAACACAACTTAAATCAAAACATAAACAAAGAACAAAACAAACCAAAACAGAACAAAAGGCCCACACAAATGACAGTGGTAAAACCAAAAATTTACTAAACAGCTATTTATAGATGGGTTAATGGCTACCTCGGTTCAGGTGTGCACTCGCATCACCTGACCGAGGTGCCTGCTGGGAAACTGAGTCAGCCATCAAAAACTACAAATAAAAAACAGCGACCTCTGGTGGTGGACCCTTACACGTATACAGTAAATGTATCTGTTTGTGAACCTTAAACATTTACAAAGTGGAATGTAACTGAGCCAGTCCCTGAACATACAGTCACAATAAACACAAATATGGAAATACAGTAAAACACCTTGGATTACAAGTAACGCGGTTTGCAAATTAGCGTTTCACACGACGAGCAAAGATTTGTAATAAAAATTTGTAAGAAAAACGAGCATTATCTTGGTTTACGAGTACCGAGTATCATGTACCGAGAAGCATGCGCTTCTTGTTTTGACGCCGAGCGTCACGTGATCACAACTGAGCCAACGGTTTTTCTCTCTCTTGTGCTGCGGAATCAACATCTGTGCACGCATTTTCTCCCTCAGCCTGTCGTTAAGTGTGTGCACGTGCGTAATTTGACACCGTGCCGGTTTACACACTCTCTCTCTCTCGCCTTTGTGCCAGGCACTGTGTGTGTGTGTGTGTGTGTGTTTGTGAACCGGCACGGTGTCAACTTACGTGCGCCCACACACATTACAGACACAAACACACACACATACACAGCAGAAACACTTATCTGTCAGGATTTATTTTTACTTTTTTTAAAGTAAAGTTTATTATTTTTACTTTATATTTTGTATTAATCATTTTTATGTATTTATTTTTTGGGCTGTGGAACGAATAATAAAGTTTCCGTTATTTCTTATGGGAAAATTAAATTTGGTTTACGAGCGTTTTGGAACCCTCCTAAAACAAATTATGCTCATCATCCAAGGTTCCACTGTACAGAAAGAGATCTCATGCAGGACATACAAGATTTCGTCCTCTTTACACGTCAGACTCGACCCGGTCACTGTGTGTGTGTGTGTGTATATGTGTTATACAAAACAAATAAAGCTAAATTCTGCCTTATTTGATTTGATTATAATATTGAAAATGATTAGATATAATTAATAAGAACCAAATTAATATTTTAACATACAGTTAAAAATTATTTTTTCTTCTTGAATATAATTTACAAAATTGCTCTGAAATATTAAGCAAACGATGATTTCTTTTTATATAAAGTGTGAACTGTGTATTAAAATGTTTGAGTATGGAGTGTGTGCACTGTGTGTCCTGGTGTGTGACGCTTCCGTGTTATTGCTCAGACGTGTCGCCGTGTCCCTCCGCCGTGTGTGTGAGGTCGTTTCCCGCCCTGCGGCGGTGGATCTGCTTTTGGAGCTGGAGTTTGTTGGTGAAGAACACACACCTCCATCCCACGTCTCGAGCCAGATCCTCCATCCCGGGGGACACCGTGTCGCAGCGCAGGCGTACGGTCTGCTCCCAGAACTGGTCCGAGCTACAGAGCTAGAGCACACACACAGACACACACACAAACAGTGAACAACTGTTTGAAAGACAGACAGGTGACCAGAGCGTGAGATTCCTGTGACGTGACGGACGAACCTCCCTGAACCTGCGACAGGTGAGCGCCAGCCGCGCCACGTCCTCCAGCTCCAGGTGTGCCATAATGAGGAGGAGCAACGAGTCCGGGAGACGGTGGAGATAATCGTACTGTCCCTGACACAGACACACCGAGTACTGCAGCACACGGGGACCGAACACCATCAACACCTGACCTGAAACACACACACACACACACACACACCAACAGGCTTAATAAGAATGCCTCCATGTGAGCTCGCATGATCTTCATTAGTCAGGTTAATGTGTGTGTTAATGTTAATGTTAATGTTAGTGTGTGTGTGTGTGTGTGTGTGTCTTACTGTTGATGTGTTAGTGTAGTGAGTTTTAATACATGTGTGTATTAGTGTTTGTGTCACTGTTAGTGTGTGTGTGTGTGTGTGTGTGTGTGTTAGTGAAGTTACCTTGCAGCCGTCTGTCGTCCAGATACTCGCCGTGTGACTCCCTCACTTCTCCCGGTCTCATGCTGCGGGAATTAGCGCGCAGAGAAATCCTCCACCATCGCCAGATCACCTGCAACACACACTTGGAAACTTTGGACGTGTTTGAGGCAGTAAATAGCTACAGTCTCTTTATAATCCTACAGGTGGCGCACTTTGAACCATTCACACGTTTTATTCGTCCTGTGTGATAAAAGTGTTGAGAAGTAATAATCATGTAAGAGAGATACGCGCGGCTCGGTGACAATGTAGCTTTGTGTCGAATTTTATTTGAAGTTCGGTTGTTCTGTTTAAATGCTGCTCTTGGGCTTTTTACATGATAAACATTTTATAATGTTATAGGGACCAGTGTACAATAAAATGTAAAAAAAAAAAAAAATTAATATAGAATCGAGATATTTATTAAATGACGACACTAATAATGTAATGTGTATGGGATCGGCACGGGGGGGGAGGGGGGGAGGGTGCTGGGGGAGTGCTATACAGAATGTGTCCACTAGGTGTCAGTATAACGAGCTCCTCCTCAGTGAAGCTTCATTAAACAGACTTTTTGGTGAAACTGTGACACACACACGAGGCTTCACCTCACCGACACACACACTCCTCTAAACCACAATTTTTTTTTTTTAATTAATTTAAAAATAAACTAAACTACTGAGAATAACATCAACAACAACAACCGGAAAACGGAAGTAGTGGTCACGCGCCGCCTGGGTGTGTAATTTAATAAATAAATCCTTCGTGATTAAGTCCGTGTCCCTGTCCGTGTCCGTGTCCCTGTCCGTGTCCGTGTCCCTGTCCGTGTCCCTCTGTCCCACCTCAGTCCGAGTGATCTGTAGACAGAAGTGGTCTTTGATCGGGGCGGGTCCCCGCGCGCTGATCTCATACACCGTCTCTCCCAGCAGCCGCGCCATCAGACACACGCGTTACCATGACGACCGCTGCAGCCGGGTTGCCATGTTCACGGTTTTCACACTAAGGAGAGTTTTTTTTTTTTTTAAACTGGAGGTCTTTAAAAGATTATTACAAACACAACAGATAAAATGTGTTCAGGACACAACAACATTAATATTCACCAGCTGATGGATGATAATCTTTACCATGTAAAAAAAAATATATATATCTTTTAATGTTGGTAGGATTTCACTCTTAAACCCTTTCCAGAATATATTTTGGAATATTATTTATTTAATTTCAATGTGTTCGTAGTTGATAGCACTGTGGCCTCGCACCTCCAGGGTCCCGGGTTCGATTCCCACCTCCATGTGTGTGTGTGTGTGGAGTTTGCATGTTCTCCCTGTGCTTAGTGGTTTTCTTCCAGGTACTCCAGTTTCCTCCCAGATTGCCCTTAGTGTATGTGTGTGTGTGTGTGTGTGTGTGTGTGTTAACCAGAATTCCTACCATGCTGGTAAAAAGGGAAATAAATCTAATTGCCATCTCCACGGTCCCTAGTTGGACTACAGCAGTTTCTAGATGGAAATATATAAACAATTAACATAATTCAAAAGTACTAATTAGGGAAAATAAATGATCAATGTAAAATGTAATAAATGTGTTTCACCTTAAAGATTTGTAGATGTTTAGCTCAAAATATAGGCAAGAATGATAAGATAATAATAATATTAATAGAACACTTTGAGTTACAGTGATAGAACAAAAAAATGCATCTATTACGTGCAATAAAATTAGAATAAGAATGACATTAAATTGACTTCTAAACAATAAGGATGTCTAGAGAGGAAAGATAGAGAGTTTTTTTTTTGTTTTCATTAAGTATTTCAAAAAACATTTGCAAAAAATGTGTGTGCTGATTTTCTGGCCCAGACATCGTCTCTGTTGGATTTGTCTCATGTTTTATTCATCACTTTTCATATTTACCTTATAAAGAGAAATCTCAGGGTTTTTATCATTTTTTAATGACATCTTTAAAGATATTAAAAAACAACTCATCATGAATGTGTTCCAACTTCCACATCATAAAGCCGAGCTACAGACACGTCCCTGACGCTTTAATCTGTGTACATTAACGAGGAAACAAATCCACAGCACACGGAAGAGTAGTTAAAAATCTTTAATATAATAATTATACATATATTTATATTTATATACACACGTGACAGGAGGACCCTGTTTCTGTCTCTGTGCTTCTTTTTCTCTACGTCTGCTTTGTGCTGAGCCACTGGTCATTAATCAGTGGAATAAATTCCTTTTGTTGTTCCTCAGAACCTCGTCCTTTATAAAGCAGCACTTAGGCCAAATATAAAATCCACACCAGCCCGTTCCCTCCGGAGCTAACGTGCGTTTGTTCGTTTACTCGTAAAGTTAATTTATTATTTATATTAAACATCTTAACAACTGGATCAAATCTAACACACAAGCTCCGCCTTTGGACTTTAAGCCACACCCCCGGGCTGCTTCTGAGGCAGGAGATTTTTGTGACGTCATTGTGGTTTGTGATTTCATTCCTTGTCCATGTTTATAGAGAACTGTGCAGCGCAGGGGCAGAACACGTGCTATGGTAGCGATTACCGTCCGTCACACACCGTTAGCATCGTACTGAAGCTTTACTGAGAAGCGTTTGCCGCTCTGCCATCGCGTCTCGTCCGCTTTCTGATGGACAGCGTGGAATGTTTTATTTTTTTGGCCAAACTGTTGCTTTAAATCAGCTGTAGTTCAACACTTTCAGATATTTTAATCATATAAATAATGCTTCTCTTTAAAGGATTATACAAATAGCGATAAGCACTGAACTGCTAGGCCTAAGACATTATTATTATTATTATTATTAATTACTGTGAAAAGCCATAAATAGGATGGAGTGCAGACGTGGAGCGTGACGGGAGCCGAGCGGGGACTGCAGGAAGACCGTCTGCCGCGTCTCTACTGCACGGCTGTGTTCCAACATTGCTCTCGATCCACCCTCGTCCACTTTCCCTAAAACTTCTGCTGCATCTTGGAAAGACTTGACACAAACTTTAATCACGTTATGAGGACGAGGATGAGCTAAAAACAGCGCTGGAACACAGAACGTGCCTCTCTGTAGTGTCAGTGCACTGAATATAAAGTAAGTGTGTGTGTGTGTGTGTGTGTGTGTGTGTGTGTGTGTGTGTGTGTGTTTCATGGCGCTGTGTTTTACAGGAATGGATTAGTGGACGATCCACCGGTGGGATATGGACCAGCAGGAGCTCCGCCCTGAGAGACAGACAGACAGACAAGTTATTTATGTTTTAGTTTTATCGGTTGTAAAGTCTACATTTTATACACACAGTTCATTCTCTAGTTCAACTGTTACTCTGGACAAGGTATTGGCACCCCTCTATCATGTCCCTCAGTGCAGTAAGAACAAAAACTATTCCTATGTAATAATAATAATAGTAATAATAATATAATGTACATTACAGGTAATAACATTTATTTTTAAAGTTTTACACCAAACTTTTCAGAAGTGGGGATAAAAACAAGCTAAAAAGGCCACTCATTTTATCTCTAAATAAAGAAGACAAGTGGATACATTAACTGAAGAGGAACGCTCTAAAATTTTAATATTAATATAGAAATATATAGAGGAACCCTTATGGAAAACAAACGTACATCAATTTTAAAATAAAAACAAAATCATCAATCAAATGGGTTTTAGTAAAATTTCTATAAGTATAATAATTTAATCAAAAAGAAGTAAGTTTAAAAACACACACACACACACACACACACTATATATATATATATAAACAATAAAATTAAGTAAATACAACTTCAAACATATTATACAATTATTATTACTTTACTAAATAATTAACTAACACAATAAATAAATTAATAAAAATAAATAATAAAATGGACAGAGATCTGGAAAATAACATCCTCAAAATGTATTTAAACTTACTTATAATATAAATAAATAATAAATAAAATAATAAATTAATAATAAAATAAAAAATAAATAAAAAATAAATGAATAGATAATTCAAATCAGTCCTACCGAGAGTAACACACTGCGCTGATGTTCCAGGATCACTCTTACATCATCATTACTTTTTGTTTTTCTTACTCCTTGTTTGTGTTTCTCTCCCACACACACTCCTCCTCTCTCCTGAGTGTGTATGTGTGTGACCTCGGAGTGGAGGAGAGTCGCGACGGCGTTTTCATGTTTGTGTAAAGTGATATCGCGAGTGCGGTGTGTATGAGGCGGGAACGTTGACGTGTGAGATCGGCTGGAGGACTGAGATTTACTCACGTGTGAAACGTGTGAAACACTCACCATGAACGGGTTGTTGGAGACGGCGGGGGGCGGGGCATAACTCATCGGAGGTTTCTGGGCATAAACAGGAAACCCACCTGAGGAGTGAGAGAAAGAGGGCAGGTGAGGAGGGGTGAGGAGGGGTGAGGGGGTGTGGGGGTGTGTGAGGGGGTGTGAAGGGGTGTCTCAGCACTTGTGGGTGTGTTACCGTTAGGCTGTTGGTGGTACGGCGGCGGCGGCGGGGGGAACGGCTGCGGGAAACTTCCACTGAAACTGGTGGGGAGGCAGAAACCGGAGGCGTTCCCGAACCCAGACGGCATGCTCATGGAACCTGCACAGGACAAAGAACACACAGCCTTCAGAACACACACTTCTGCCCTCGGCCTATCAGAGTCCTCCGCCCTGGTGTTTACGAGACGTTACCTGTAGCTGATGATCTGTTGTTGGTCTGGAACGGATTCGTACACATCGACTCCGGAGGAATCGCAGCAGCAACAAACGGATTTGTAGAAGCTACAAGAGAAAGAGGAGAGGAGAAACTGAAGATGAGAAAAAGATGAGTGTGTCTAAGGGACGACTGGACAAAGTGCTGAGATCAGATCACCTGTAAAACCCTGCTGCATGCTGGGAATCACGGGCGGGGTCGGAGCTGCTGCAGCCCCGGGAACAGCTTCAAACACACTGGAATAAGGAGAGAGAGAGACACACACACACACTTTAGACACTTGGAGTGTGTGTGTATGCAGTAAAACACTGGGATGGTGAACACACCCCTGTGGAGTGGTGCTGAGAGCGCTGTCCAATTCTGCCAGAGCAGCGTATCGGTCCTCAGCTGAAATGCCGGGTAGGGGTGGAGCTGACACGCCCCCTCCTTAAGCATACGGACATGTGCACGCACGCACACACACACACACACACACACACAGAAAAATACACACGTCCATGTTGAGGAGTAAATCAGCATCAACAAGTAACAGTAACAGTAACAGTATGGAGGTTGTGTGTGAGCACCAGTGTAGGAGGTGTGGCCTGTGTGTTAGTAAAGGGGCCGTTGCAATATGGAAGGAGGTGTGGCATCTGTGTGTGTGATACTGAAGGAGGCGTGGCCTCTGTGTGTGTGTACGATACTGAGGGAGACACAGCGTCTGGTCGCGTGTCCGGCTCCTCGCGTCTCAGGTGATATTAGGTTTCTGCAACATGGGTTCTACCTTACTACAGTACATCATCTGTGTGTGTGTGTGTGTGTGTGTGTGTGTGTGTGTGTACCTGACGGTTTGCTGAAATGTGCAAAGTTTGCAAAATTTGTTGGTCCGGTGCCGTGAGATGGAGGAGCTGCAAAAATATCTCCACCCAGATCAGACAAGAGATCAAACTTCTTCTCCTGAGGCTGAGAACGACTGATCACAGGAGACTGAGAGAGAGAGAGAGAGAGAGAGAGAGAGAGAGAAAGAGAGAGAGAGAGAGCAACCTGTTAGTACCCTGAAGATAACAGACCATCCCCTAGTGTTTTATTCCTCATACACCGCAGTACTGAGGAGAGAGCAGCTGTCTGACTAAACCCACATTCACACCCAGTCACAGAAGCACTTTCAGTAAGAACACACATCTGATAACGTTATGGCGTCTTAAACAACACGCCGTCTCTGCACTCATCACTTCTAAGTCCTTCTGAATCGCCTCTGAACCGTCCGCGCCGTTCTGTTCGCGGCTAACGCTTAGCTACAAAGCTAACTCTCGTCTAACACGAGGCTGAATCCCAAATCCCTCTCTAACCCTTAATCAAGGGCACTACTTGGTGTGTGGAACAAGGGATTGTATTCCCTACATAGTGCACTAGCTGTGATATCTGCGGTTTTGTGCCTACAGCGGCATCACAGCAGTGCTGATATTCTGTACAACAGCACAATATTACTTAATTAAAAAAAAGATACATTTTATCCATTTATAATTACATTTAATGCTGTGAAGTGAGTGAATTCCTGTCCTGACGTTATAGCACTTATAAACTCGTTTATCGCCAGTCTCTCATTTTCCTCTCTGTTAATTAGAGAAAAATGGCAGCGTGTCATGTGACCGTGAATAAGTGTAAACTCCTCTTTCCTTAAGATTACAGTTACAGCTGTGTTTCTGTTATGGGGAATTAATCAGCACCTTTTGACCAATCAGAGCACAGGACTCGGCTCGGTGTTCACCTGGCTGGATGGTGTTTTGTTCAGCTGCAGTGTTTTGAGCGGCTGAACTTCAGGAGTGCTGCTGGTGCTCGCTGAAGATCCGGACTGAGGAGCCTGGACGGACGCCAACATCTTCGCCTGCTCTGGAGGAACGTACCTGTGTGTGGCCAGGAGCAGGGGCACTTTAAAACCACTGCTACACACTGATTCTAATGGTGTGTGTGTGTGTGTGTGTCAGCAGAACACTTTACCATCGTTTCTTCTCGTATTTCTCCTGGAGAAACTCTTTCACTTTCTGAGGCTCTCGGAAATCCGGCACTGCAGAACTGCGATCGTCATACAGGCCGAGCCAGATGTGCTTACACACCTGGGACAGACAGACAGAAACAGATATTAAAATACAGACAGACAGACGGAAGGAGAGAGAGACAGAAACGGTCTGAAAGAGTCTGTGTTCCACCTCATTGCTGTGTTTCTGTAGGAACTCGATCTCCTGCTGCGTGAACGTCGTCATTGAGATGGACTTCACTCTGTGGGGAGGGTTCAGACCCCGTCTACACACACACACATACACACACACATATTTAGATCTCAGAGTTTAAACTAAACCTGAGAGTTTATGATTTTAATGTTAAAGTATTTCATATAATTAAATTAATAATTATGAATAAATTAAAGGCTCCAGGTGTTTCATAAATCACTGTAGAAAAGAACGAGTGAGGAATAGAGGGAGAGATGGGTTTATCCAGACAGTCAGACAGGGATGCAAAGATACTAAGAGACAGAGACAAACACACACACACACACACAGAGAGTGAGTGAGTGAGACTGGGAGACAGGAAGAGACAAACATTGGAGAGAAAGACAGTGAGACAGCAAGACGGAAGGTGAGGCAAACAGAGAGACAGGAGGAAAAGAGACATAAGGCAGTGAGAGATATAGAGACAGAGGAGAGATAGAGAGAGACAGGAGGAGACAAACCGTGGAGAGACAGACAGCATGACTGGCAGAGAAGAGATAGTGGGTGGGGCAAAGTGAGACAGACAGACAGAGAGAGAGACAGGCAGAGACAGGACAAGCCAGACAGGAAGACAGGAAGGGTGAGACAGGGAGAGACAGAGAGGGTGAGACAGGCAGGAGACAGAGAGACAGATGGGTTCCCAGTTGAGTGGTGCAATAACACTGGTCAGACTGGTGCTGCAGGACGCAGGTGTGAACGCATTTGAACCCGTTACTCCTGGTGACGTCACTTCACGCTTCTAAACTAATTAAGAGCACTGAAAGGCGCATGCGCAGACGCACAGGATGCCGGAGCAGGTGGTGCAGACGAACGAGCCCACGGTCATGTTGGCGTAGGTCGGCCCGCGCTGCTCGCAGTCGAAGCATTTCCGGTTGGCGGGCCGGCTGGTCATCTCGCGCAGCAGCTGCAGGTGTTTCTCCTCCTGTTTGCGCTTCACACTCGCCGCCATGACGGAACTCACACTAATCACACTGGCGCTACACCATAAACACGGCCGCTCCTCTCCCTGTGTGTGTGTGTGTGTGTGAGAGAGAGAGAGAGGACGAGAACACAAACTCCCGGCTCGTCCCTAATCACACTGCACACTCCGCACTGAGTGCACTAGGTAGCGCGCTGCCTCTCTGCGCTCCTCCCCTCCGTAGTGCACTGCTGTCAGGACGGGACCCTGCTTCCGCATTCAGCCGCTTCTTCTTCTGTGGAGCGGAGTTTCATGACGCGGGAGCTGCTGCTGCTGCCCCCTACAGGCCCGGCGGTGAGGCACACGAGCTTAATCTTAGTTAAATAACACTGTTAGTAACTGGTTCATTTATTATTACTTTATTATTACTTTATTATTATAATTATTATTATTATTAATAACAGCAGAAAAATAGATAATGAGATTAAATGTATTTTTACACCTTAAATCCCTGGTGTAATGTATTTTTTTGTTGGAGTTCTCGCGAGATGTTCAGTCGCCATAGTAACAATAAGACCTGTTCGAGAACACACTGTTCTACATTTTAGTACATAGTTTTTTTATATATATCTAATGTAAAGGTCTCTTTAAGATTTATTACCTATACCTATAATAATATGTACATGTCTATGTGTGTGTGTGTGTGTGTGTGTGTGTGTCTCTCTCTCTCTCTGTGTGCAGTAACAGGGGCTTGATCACATCCCTGTAAAGAAAAGAATCTATTGCAGTGTTCTACTCCAACACACTATGTAATAATGTAATAAAGTGTGGGGTATTTAGAGTATGTACATCTTGCTGGTGTTGTTATTGCTGGTGTTAGTGGTGGTGGTGTTAATGGTGGTGGTGGTGTTAGTGCAGGTGTTAGTGGTGTTAGTGGTGGTGGTGGTGGTGGTAATATTGCTGGTGTTGTTATTGCTGGTGTTAGTGGTGGTGGTGTTACTGCAGGTGTTAATGGTGGTGTTAGTGGTGGTCGTGGTGTTAGTGTTGGTGGTGTTAGTGGTGGTGGTGTTAGTGGTGGTGGTGTTAGTGGTGGTGGTGTTAATGGTGGTGTTAGTGGTGGTGGTGTTAATGGTGGTGTTAGTGGTGGTGGTGTTAGTGCAGGTGTTAGTGGTGTTAGTGGTGTTAGTGGTGGTGGTGGTGGTGTTACTGCAGGTGTTAATGGTGGTGTTAGTGGTGGTCATGGTGTTAGTGTTGGTGGTAATATTGCTGGTGTTGTTATTGCTGGTGTTAGTGGTGGTGGTGTTAGTGGTGGTGTTAATGCTGGTGTTAGTGGTGGTGTTAGAGCTGTTGGACCCCCACCTGTTTTTCAGGCCTTAGAATGTTTTATTGAGAATGATGGAGTCAAAAGGGTCACACGAGTACAGGAAATAGAACTTTGATGTCTTGTATGTTTAAATTCATTTAGATGCTCATCTTAAATAAATATTATAGTTGTGATGGCGGAAAATGTATTTTTTTTATACTAAAAACACCAACAACTTAATTATATCTGAATCACCTCTGAACCGTCCGTGTCGTTCTGTTCACGACTAACGCTGGCTACTTCTAACACAAGGCTGAATCCCAAATCCCTCTCTAACCCCTGATCAAGGCACTACTCGGTGTGAGGGACAAGGAAGTGTACACCCTACATAGCACACTAGCTGTGATATCTGCACTCTTGTGCACACAGCAGCATCACAGCAGCGTATTGTTTAACTTTTTTTTTTTCACTTAAAAAAAGAACAGCAACAACTTAATCCTATCACATGTTAAACGTAGTAACAGAATGTTGTTTCGGTCGGCTAAATAAACACCTTCACTATATTTATGTATATTTTAGCTTCAGTTGCTGGTATCGTATTTAATATAATGTCATAATGTATCATTATATTAATAAATATATTATTGTATTTGTATATCATTATGATATTTTTTATATTTTTTATATTTTTTATATCAGTCCCCAGTTCACTGGTGTATAGAATCAGTGTTAGTGTTATTTGGTGTTAATGTTATGGCTGATCCGTGTATCCATGCATTAATGTTTCCTTCGCCACCAGGGAGCAGTGTGGAGCTTTTTCTCCTGTTGCCATGGTGACTGGTGTTCTCTGCCTTCCAGTGCTGAGGGTTTATTCCTCCTCGTAACTCGGGGTTACCTCCGGACATGAGACTCAGGAGCTGTTTATCACCTGCTGTGAGTCGGACCGGTCAGAGTTCGGGTTTACACTCTGTATAGACATTACACAATGTTGAGTGTGTGTGTGTGTGTGTGTGTATTTTTGTGTATGTGTATCCCGTTTTCTTGCAAAGTGTAGTTAATCACACACAGGACACGAAGCTACGGAGAGAAATACTGTTTTTAAGAACATAGCTCGGATACATGCATGATAAAAAACAGCTAAACTTATAAAGACTAATGTGTTTAACATGATCACATTATTCCTAAACATAATCAGCACATTTACGTCACTCGACTCTACGACACGATTACAGATAAACTGACAAATAAAACACTGAAATGTTCCACTTCTTCTCTCCATCACTGGGGCTTTAAGTACAGCGCATCAGTTCGCCTTCGGCTGCTTCGTGGCTCTGGATCCTCCTGCTTCTGCAGACTAAACACACACACAGACACACACACAGAAATTTGTTTGAAAAAATGTATATACATAAATATAATACTCATAATACTGATAGATAGAGACAGAAACAGACGAAAAGAGAACCTATCAGACAGACAGACAGACAGACAGACAGACAGACTCCGGGTCTTGTTATTGTGTGAGACACTTTACCCATCTTTTCCGTGTCACAGGGTAGAAATCGTTCATGCTGGCCTGATTGGTGTCTCCCTCCTTCTTCTCCTCTTTCTCCCGCTTGTAGGCCTGATTCTGCCGGAACGTCTGAATACGTCCTCGCACCCTCTCCTCTCTGACCACACATACACACACACACACACACACACACACACACACACACACACACACAGAGCATAGATGCCCGAGTGCCCGACCCTGCACTCTTACATACACACAGCTCTGAGGTGAGACCACTCCCTTCACAAAAACATTCACTTCATACCTGCTGTAACTGTGTGTGTGTGTGTGTGTGTGTGTGTGGAGTTGTGTCTGGTGTACTTGGCGCGTTTCTCCTGGCACAGGAACTTGACCAGCTCCTCCTCATTCGGCTCTGTCCACTGGAGACAGGGCGGCTCAACCGGGGGCGGGTTCAGGAACAGCCGGCGCGCAGCCTCGTACTGCCACTCTTCAGGGACTGGGTGAGTCTGCACACACACACACACACACACACACACACACACATACAGTTACAAAGACTAGGGAAAAACAAAAAAGAACAACATTTATTTTGTTTTTTTCAGTCTTTACACAGACTGAGAGACAAAAAGACACAGACTGACAGACAGAGAGACACAGACAGACAGACAGAGAGACACAGACAGACAGACAGAGAGACACAGACTGACAGACAGAGAGACACAGACAGACAGACAGAGAGACACAGACAGACAGACAGAGAGACACAGACTGAGAGACAAAAAGACACAGACTGACAGACAGAGAGGCACAGACTGACAGACAGAGAGACACAGACTGACAGACAGAGAGACACAGACTGAGAGACAAAAAGACACAGACTGACAGACAGAGAGACACAGACTGACAGACAGAGAGACACAGACAGACAGACAGAGAGACACAGACTGACAGACAGAGAGACACAGACTGACAGACAGAGAGACACGGAGACGGATGTTTACAGATATGCAGTTCTATTAAATATAAACTATAACAAGAATGATCTATATTTAAATTAAATATATTTCGTGTTGTGTGTTGTGACCTCAAGTCATAGCGTTACAGGTGTGTCTGTGTGTGTTTGTGTGTCTGTGTGTGTGTGTGTGTGTGTTACCTTCCTGTTGATGTTGAGCATGACGCCCTCTATGGTGCGGTGCTGCTGGATGAGCTTGAGTGCTCGGGTCGGCCCCAAACCCATGATCTTATCACAAAAATCACATCCCAGTAGGATACACAGATCCACAAACTGGAACACACACACACACACACACACACACAGAGTGTTTCATGTGGCACAGAGTTTATTCAGTGTAATAAGGTCTTTATAACAGTGGTCATTAGCGGCGGTTCTGGTGGTGAACCTCTTCCTGTGAGAGCTGCAGGATCTCCAGGAGCTTGGGCAGAGAGTACTCCGTCACATCGCTGCAGGGACGAGACACGTCACCAGAGTTATTTAACACTGACGCACAGAAGATGGAAGGAGGTCAAAAAAAGAATCGAACAACAGAAAGAAAAGATGGAGCGGCGTTAAGGAAAGAACAGATGGATGGATAAAACAAAGAGAGAGATGGAGGAAGGAAAGGAAAGTTTTTTTCACTCCACATGGATACAGAAAGGAGAACAGGTCCAGACCTCAGCGCTTCCTCACCTCCCGCTGTTAGCGTTCAGCTGGCGGAGGAGAAGCACCCCTCCGAACGCCAGCGTGTCCATGTCCTCCGACGCCACGGCGTCCACCACACCGCTCCTGACCAGCTGGGCACAGCATGCCTCAGCCTCACTGGGGGCCTGGGACACGGACGGAGGGGGCGAGAGGGAGGGGGGGGGGGTGGATGGAGGGGGGTTTCGAGGGGGACAAAGTCAGACAGACGAGGGAGAGTCAAAAAAAGAGACAGACAAACAAAGGGAGAGAAAGGCAGAGAGACAATGGGAGAGAGACAGACAGTCTGTTTTTTATGTTAAACATCGGTCTTTGTTGCAGCTCACAGACACTGATGGACGAAGCACACGACAGAATAAAAGTATCATTTATAATCTGTGTTTATTTTACTTTTAACAGTCACAGCTCCACCCCACATTATTTAATATCTGAGATATACAGGGTGGTGGTGATGATCTCCTCACGCATAAACATCAGAGACAGAGAGTGAGACAGAGTGAGATGCCTGGTTGTAATGGAGTTCTGATCTGTTACCTGGACACAGGGGACACCCAGGAGCGGGAGGAGACGCAGGAAGTCCTGTGTTTTAGAGGACACTGAGGGAACAGATACAGAGTCAGGCTGAGGCAGAGGTTTAACATCATCTCCACTACACACACACACACACACACACACCAGTCTCACCTCCACTGTAATTAGTGAATAATACACTTATAATAAAGATGAATAAATTAATTGTAGTCTGAGAGTTTAATAGATTTATTATTTTAAATATTTATCAAGAATAATGATTATGAATAATAAAAATGATCACGGTCCCTCTCACCGGTGGGAGAGCGCTGATAGCTTCCCCATCCTGCATTCTGTGCTCTTTTCTCCAGCTGAAAGAATTAAGGTAGTGTTTATTATTTCTTATTTATTTCTTATTTATTTATTACTTCAGTAGTTTTTAATCTGAACCCTAAACCCCAGAGCTCTGTCGAGTCTCACCACGGCCAGCTTCTCATCAGGAGGAACTCCATCGAACACAAACACTGGCTTGATGCCGTGCTCCAGGAACGTCAGTGTGCGGTAGAACACACCTAACAAGCTTTAACACACATACACACAACATACAACACACACACACACACACACCACATGCTCTAAAACTCCTGTCGTTTTCAGCTGATAAACCTTTTAAGAAAGTTTAAGAAAGACCTCCGGCTCTCACAGACGAGAGGATGGATTCTGATCAAACCTGAGAGACGGAGCTTCTCACCACAACACCGAAGAGGATAATTTCTCTAGATACGGCTCACTCCAGAATAATAATACTGCTATAATCAAATATACATACAGGATCAGTGAACAGAGAGTTTGTTCTCTAAAATACATGCTGTACATCTTTCAATTAGTCTGATATTAACATACAGTCTGATCTCCTTTTTCAGTGCATCTGATGAGAAAAATGGGTTTGATGAGATCCGATCCGATCCGATCTGATCTCGACCCATTGTTCGGATAAATATCAGGAAATTAAATATAATAATAATAATAATAATTTCTGACATTTTATACACAGTGAAATTTGAACTGATCTCCTTTTCAGTGCACCTGATGAGAAGAATGGGTTTGAAGAGATCCGATCTGATCTAATCTCTACCCGTTGTTCGGATAAATATTAGAAAATGTAAAAAAGAAAAAAAAACTTAAATTCTGACATTTTATTCACAGTGAAATTAGAAGACGATGATTTATAGATGCTTTTAGGACATTTTAGTGCATCTTTAACATTTATTAATATTCTTAACATTATATTTAACAAAAGCATCAGAAAACAGAAATCTCTACAATACATGATATAGAATATAACTGTTATTATAATATATTGTTCTTACCTTATTGTCTGATTAGGAACAGCACAACGGAACTGGTTCATAATAATGGAGGTGTCAAATGCAATTATTTTGCCTTAAACAAAGCAAACAAATATGAGGATTATTATACTATTCTGAAAATAACAAAATAAAAGTTAGGGACATGTCACATGACCAGACAAATACCTGCAAAAAAAGGTATATATATATATATAGTGCCTTGCAAAAGTATTCATAACCCTTGACCTTTTCCACATTTTGAAGAAAGCCATAAGAAGTTCCATTTGCAGTTTGTGACAGGCCATGTGGGACACAGCGAACAAGTGGAAGAAGGTGCTCTGGTCAGATGAGACCAAAACTTTTTTTTTTATTACCTAAATGCAAAACAGCATGTGTGGTGGAAAAAGAACCCTGTGCATGGTGGCGGCAGCATCATGTTGTGGAGACGCTTTTCTTCAGCAGGAACAGGGAAGCTGGTCAGAGTTAATGGGAAGATTGATGAATCCAAATAAAGGGCAAATCTTAGAAGAAAACCTGTTAGAGTCTGAAAATAACTTAAGACTGGGGCGAAGGTTCCCCCTCCAGCAGGACAACTACACACAGATGGACTCTATTTACTAATTATGTGACTTTTGAGGACAGTTGGTTCCACTGGATTTTAGTTAGTGGTATCAGAGTTAAGGGGGCTGAATACAAACTTTTCAGATTTTTATTTGCAAAAATGTATAATTTTCCTTACATTTCACAATTATGTGCCACTTTGTATCGGTCTATCACATAAAATCCCAATGAAATACATTTAATTTTATTTGTCCATTTTATTATTTTTTTTTTTTCTTTTTGAACTCATCTGCCAAATTGTATTATTTGTATCAGTTACAATATACAGTATTTTAAGTGCCTTCCATCCCATCTCGCTCAGAGAGTTTGGCCAATTAGCTCTCTCTAGACCTCCGGCTGCGAGAGGCTACAGCATCACCCTGGAGTTGAAGCAGCAATTCCCAGATGATAGAGTGAGCACTTAATCACTGTGACACTCTGGGGCATATTAGTTGCAATTATTATAATATTTTATATAAGTATTCATATAACATTAACGTTAATATTTTATTTATCATAATATTCATTTAATAAAATATTAATATTTTATATTACAATTATCAGTGTTGGGTGTAAGGCGTTACAAAGTAACGTGTTAGAGTACTTGGATTACTTTTTTGATGTAACGAGTAATCTAATGTGTTGGTCCGCCGTTTATGTACTCAGTTATTTAGTTATATTTTTAAAAATGTAATCCATTATTCAGACAATTTATGTAATCCGTGAGGCAGACAGCAGTGATTCCCAATCCGTTAGTGTGTGTGAACGTCGTCCTAAAAGCCCCGCCCCCAATAACCCCTCCCCCTCTGTTATTCCTGCTGTTATACCCCTATCTCACCTATGCGGTTTGACTATGTGAGGACCGACACACGGAAAGATGGAAACCTAATCACAGCGCCAAAACTCGTGGTGAATCATGATGAACCGTACTTACAGCCACCGTGCGAAACCGCGTAGGTGAGATAGGGGTATTAGTAGGTGAGATAGGGGTATTAGTAGGTGAGATAGGGGTATCAGTAGTTAACAGATTATGGGCCAAACTTCACTAAGTGATGATGGTAGAATAATTATAAAGGTCTTGACTAAAACAACATGCATGAGGAATCACAAAGGAGTTTTCATTTTATGCAATGAAAAAGTACTCGAACTAGTTACTTTTATCAGAAAGTAACACTGTAATGTAACTGATTACTTTTTAAAGACAGTAATTTTGTAATGTAATTAGTTACTTTAAACAGTAACGTCCCACAACACTGACAATTATGATAAATATTATTTATTTACATTCTACCCCCACAAACCCCCTAGGTTTGTGTTACCTGCTGCTGCTGCAACGCAATATTTTTCCCCTCACAGGATAAATAAAATCTATCTATCTATCTATAATACAGTTACGTTGTAAAAAAGTTCAAGGGGTATTAATACTTTTGCATGGCCCTGTACGCAGTGGACCCTCGACATACAAACACCCCGGATCGCGAATTTTCAACTTACGAACCAAAATGTTTGCTGGATTTTGCTTCGACCTGCAAAGCACTTTCGGCATACGCGCGATCCGGTCAGTCGCGCGCTTGTTCTGGTTTTGCGCATCTCCAGAAGCCGCTCAAAACTTGTTTGTGTGAGAGGAGGAAAGTGTTTTTGTGCCAGAATAAGTGAGAATAGAATGAGATACCATGAGATCAAAGAAAGTGAACAAGGAACTGGTGCCAAGAAAAAAAATAAGAGCTACTGTCAGTGGAAATTAAAGTTTAAATCAGAATTTAAGGTTAAGTGAGGTTTAATTTCTGTTTATTTTGTATTTTACTTCATTAATATGTCTTTTCTACACGTTTGTTTTTAAATACAAAAAATGATGAAAGTGTTGGAAATTTTGCAGTAATATTTTGGGTGGTTGGAACGGATTATCGGCATTTTCACTGTTTCTGTGGGAAACTGCACTTCGCTATACGAAATGTCTCGTTACGAACTCTCCTCTGGAACGGATCACATTCATATGGCGAGGGTCCGGTGTGTGTGTGTGTGTGTGTGTAAATAAATAAATAAATAAAGGCGGCGATTCCTTTGTTGTCTATCAGTAATGAACTAGTGATTAGACTAGACAGTGTACTAGACCCCAGTCAACACAGTACTACCACACCCCCCTACACCCCCCCCACACACACACAGCGATACATTAGCGATGCTAGTCTGTCTGATCTAACACAAAGGAGCTGCAGGAAATAAACAGGCTTTACCGCTGTAATCTCCGAGCTGTTTGTGAGTGATCGACTCTGGAGCGTCAGCGCGAATCAGATCTGCTAATTTCATGATCCCCATTTTGTTTGTTTTGTTGGTTTTTTTTAATTTAATGCACAAAAACGCAAACCTGCCCAAAAAGCATCAACGACGCCAAAACGCGTTTTGGTAAACAGGATTCCTGCGGGTCACGTGTCCCTTCCCGGACACCGTCCTCACCGCGCGCTCAGAGCGGAATAGCTGTTTGAAAGTCATGGAGGCGCGTGCAGGGATGGAGCTCGCGCTTCCTGAGAGGAATTAATAGATTTAATAGAGTTAATTAATTAAATGTTTTTGACACTGTTGAAGATTTAGACTTCTTTCGTTCGTGTTTAGTATTTTTTGTTTCTGTGAGGGAGAAATGGAGCCGGGGTTGGAGATGTCTGCGATGATTCCTGCTCTACAGGAGCTAGCCAGGTGTTTCTCTCAGGGTTCAGGACTTTAACTCTGATTTTTACAGAATTATTTTCCTCAGAATGTCGAATAATGAAAATAATAAAGAGTTTAAATTTCTTTCAGCGCCTCATCTGAGGAGTATAACGCTGCTGTACAGAAACCCAGACAGATTCTGTGTCAGTTTATTGACAGGATCCTGACTGATGTAGAAGTTGGTAAGAACCAGAATAAAGTTCATAACAAATCTGTCATATGAAGTGTAATACTGTTTCCAGTAAGAGTGTTAAGCAAAACAGAGGCTCAGAATCTTCTACATTGATAAAAGCATGGTTTTGTCTCTACATTGGTCAGAAGTCACTCTTTCAGTTATACCTTTATTCATTTATACACTGGAGGACCAGAAACCAGTTTTAGAAACATTTCTGTCGGTCGGTCTGGTCAGATTTCCTCACAGCGTCACTCAAAACTGTCTGTCTAGACTTTACTGAATCTCCTGCAGTCCTTAGATCTCTGTCTGAAGTTTAATCTGCACCATCAGTGAATCTAAATGTGGAGTAAAAGTGATGTTATGAACAGTTATGTGTGGGATTTAATAATCTACTGTAAAATAATCTACTAATGCGCTACTGTCTCAATGTAAACAAACACCTGCACCAATAGATATTAATTAGAAAAGATAAAGTGAATATTTTGACTGGGATTAGTTCATATTTTCACTTTGGCTGAAATAACAGCGCTGAAGTGGTATAAGTGAATTTTAACACGCTGGAGTGGTTTTAAGACAAAACTTCATCTTTATCCTTTGATCTACTTTTTCCATTTCTCATCTGTGATTCACTCTCCGATTACCGAACAGGGAGTGTATTTGTCTGAGCACCAAAGAAGGACAACTTAGTGTAAACAAGGCGTAAGATACTCAACCTTACAGAATGGGATTTCTTTGTATTAATAAGTTAGACAGAGAGTTCTGCTGTACAGAGAGGCTTCAACCTCAAATAATAATAATAATAATAATGTTACTGATTACATTAAAAGTCAGCAGATTATTTTTAGCTTCAACATTTTAACTATATATATATATACAAACTCTTTCCCTGGTACTTACACTAGTATAAAGTATTCCTGAACACCTCCACCTGAGATAGATCTCCTCTCTCCTTCTGTTTCTCTGTGTTATTCTTCTCCATCTTCTCTGAGCGACTCCAGAGCTTCAGTGTCACAAAGAGAACCGAACCTAACGTTTGTTTGTTTTTGTGTCTCCGTGTGTCCTCAGTGGCCCTGGAGCTGAGTAAGACGAGCAGCTCAGAGCCGGCCTGCGTCATGCTCCTGGACTTCATCCAGCACATCATTAAATCCTCCTCGCTGATGTTTATAAACCCGGCGTGTCAGACGGAGCAGTACAGAGACGTCCAGAGCGAATGCAGCGGTCAGTACAGTCACACATCAATGAGACAGAAAGAAAGACATGATGGAAAGAGGAAGATTGTTTTTATGAATGACAGTGAAATAAAGATTGATGGAGGGATAAAGGGAGGGATGGACTTAAGAAAGATAAAGGATGAAATAGTAGAATGAGGGGAAAAGGGACATCAGGACAAAAGTGAGGGGTGAAATAATGAAGAGAGCCAGACAGAGTCTAAAAAAGTAATGATTTGCTTAAGTTTATACAAATAAAAGCACTAAAGAGAAGAGGGTGCCGATACTTTTGCATTTAAGAATGGCAAATAATTTATCTTATGGTATCTTATAATTTCACACAATTATATAATTTTCCTCCGGTTTCAGATTTCTCTCGGTGGATCATTACACGTGTGCTGCGGATTGCGGCTGCGCCGGAATGCGGCGTCCTGCGCGATAAAATCGTCTCCGTGCTCGGCTCCCTGCTCCAGCTTTTCCGAGCGAAGAGTCCGATGGTGTTCGGCGTGCTGGCTGGAGAGCTGATGGGATTAGTGCAGGATCTCACACACGCCGTCTGCAGGGCGTCGGACACACAGTGGCCCGTCTCGCTGCAGCGTTTCAGTGCGTGTCACTGCGCTACGTATCTCACGCCATCTGTCCTCCGGCTCACGTCACCTGCATCGTCTCAGGCGCTACTGTCTGCTGCACTGACTGTCCTCTGCACCATCCTGCAGGGTGTCTTCTTTCCCCGGGAAGTCGGACGGATTTGGGACGCGTCCTGTTTAGTCCTGATACACGGCGGCGCTGAGTTAAAAACCATCTCCATGGCGATGCTGAGACGCGTCGTAGATCTGGGTGGGCTTCCTGTAAACCACGAACAGACATTCTTCGCGGCATATCTGTCCCTCCTGGAGTCTTTCATGTCCAGTGAGGAATCAGATGTGCGAACATATGCAGGTGAGTTTCAGGTGCTGACCCGGCGTGTGTTCGTCTCTGAGAAGGGCTCGCACGAGAAGTTCGGGCGTGTCCACCTGGACCTGCTGATGGATATGCTGCACACACTCGTCCTCAGCGGGACCGTAGACAGGATAAAGGTGACGGAGGTGAGGACGACGTTGTGCGAGGTTTTCCGCTTCGTTTTGGAGTGCGTGCCGCTGGGATACGAGTCCGCTGCTTCAATCCGGAAAGAGAGAGTGACGGCTGTGTGCAGATCACTGATCCGAAACATCGGCGCGCAGACACAGCAGGAAGTAAACAACAACAACTAAAAATCCAATAATAATAATCATTGATATTATCAGTTTTATATTAACAGTGACGTGTTTATTTGCAGTACGTGGAGGGGTTCGTGTGTGTGGCTCTCAAGGCAGAAGGTCTCGCAGCTCTACAGGAATGTCAGAGTGAGTGGGTGGAGTCAGGTGGAGGTGACGAGGAGATTCCGGCTAAAAAGCTCCACCTGTCTCTGTCCACAGCGTCTAGACGAGGCCCACCAGGGTACCGATACAATCCCCCCCCCACCCCCCCCCCGTTCTTGTGTCCAATCTACTGTTATATTATTATTACTAAAATATGTTGTTTTTTTCAACGAACGTGTGTGTGTGTGCAGTCAGGTGGAGATGAGGAGCAGGAGCGAGGTGTGGGCCGCAGTAGAGGATCGGATGGAGGAGCTTCTGACGCACCTAAAAACCTGTGACGGTGTTGAGAAGCGTCTGTGTGTTCTGGAGGGATTAGTCAGCATCCTGCGTCTAACTGCGATCTGCTCCAGGTCTCTCTCTCTCTCACACAAACACACACTAGGGCTGTGCGATATGGACAAAGGACACAGTATTGCGATTTTGATTTTAATCACGATTTTGACACATACAGACATGTCTTACAGTGTGAATATGAAACATTTTTCCAATGGAAAACTGTTATGCGCTAAAATGCCTCCCTGCCACAGATTGCCCCCCCCCACCCCCACATAATCTCTATCTAATATTATATTAGAACATAAATTCATAGGTTTATGATTTACGAATTACAAATTGCACCAAACGAATTTGATTATCAAATAAGCAACATAAAAAAAGACATGTTGTATAGGGAAGAAATATATAAATTATGTATCTTTTTCATATACAACATGCATATTTTCATATTTTTATATATATTTTTTTTACATGACACATGATACATATTTTTTTACATGACAAACCCCTGTAAAATAAATGTGCCACAAAATAAACATTAGATGAGAATTTGTATTACATGTCTTAATTTTCTATTAATTAATTTTTTATTAATTTGTCACGTGCCTAGGGTTAATTATAATTATAATGATCTATTTGCTAATAATAATATAAATTTTTGATTGTGGTGTCCTAATATATTTGATAGAGATTATGGGGGGCAATCTGTGGCGGGGGGGATTTTATCGCATAACACACACATTAAAATAAATAATTGTAAAAAAACACTACGTTTTGCAACTTAACTTTCAGGACTTAAAGTTTTCTGTGTTACAGTACACTTTTGTGATCTTAGGATGTGCAAACTTTTCCACTTCGATAAGTACATTTTTATTTGTGCAGCTATTAACAATTGTCGTTGTCACAAAGCAGCTTTACAGAGTCAGAAAAGAAACGTATGGAAATTTGTATGAAATATGAAGTGTGTATGAATTAAAATGATAAAATAGTCCCTCTTAACTTTCTGCACCTGTTTCTGTATCAGTGAGTGTGTGCTGGACTCCAGTGAGAAACACACACACGCACAGCAGCTGGTGTGGTTGAAGTCGAGGACGTTGTCTCGGGTGGTGGAGGCGTGTTTCTCCGTCATGGCCGACGCCCCTGACGAGGATGTGGAGGTGATGGTGGAGAGAACGGTCCGCGTGCTGGATGCCGTCGTCTACATGACCAGTGTGTTTAAATACATACATGTATACACACGTCCCTGTCTAATCAATGGACTCTGATGCGTAATGTCGAAGGTGTAGATCTGAAAGTATTACTCCGTTCTCAGTTCACAGTCAGACTGACGGCGAGCTGTTCCAGAGTGTGTGTGCGTTCCTGTCCATTCCCTGGGTGAACACACACTCCTCTATGCCAGCCTATCAGACGGCGTTGTTTCCTGCTAATCTGATCGGACTGGCGGGAAAGCTGGCTCCTGCGTACTGTACGCCACTCACCTTCACTTTATTGACTTTTATATGCTTTCTGAAGAGATACAAAGGTGATATGGTTTTATTTTGTGTGTGTGTGTGTGTGTGTGTGTGTAGCTGTGGAGACTCGAGGTCGCTGCGTCCTTCTCCTGTCTCTTCTCCCCCAGCAGACAAGTGCAGAGTGGCGCGTGTGTGTTTATCAGTGCGCACTCCAGAGTGAGAGTGAGACGGAACGGCTCAGTGCAGTGAGAGGATTTCCCCTACTCGGCCATCAGCTCGGGACTAAACCACACAACCTCTTGAGCAACACGCTCATGTATGGACACGCGTTACTCTCTCTGTCTTTTTGTTTTTTTCTGTTGTTCTTTCTCTGACCTCACACACTTCCTCTCTCTCCCTCTATCACTCTCTTTCTCTATCCTCGACACCCCCCCCCCCAGGTCCAGACTGCAGGACTCCTCCCCCCGTGTCAGATCAGCGATGGCGTCTGTCGGTTCTCAGTTGCTGTGTTGTGTGAGTGAAAGTTCTCAGTTCCGTGTTCTCCCTGAGGATTTGTGTTCCCCCTCAGAGTTCCTCTGTTCTCGAGTCACCCTGTCTGACTCTCACTCCATCCGTCTGTCCTCCACCGGAGCGTCCGTCCTCGTGCCGTTCCTCACCCTGCTCAGACCCAGTGAGGAGCCAGAGGTGAAGCGAGGTCAGTAGCTTTACCTGACCATGATCTCTCCGGTTGAGCTTTAACCCAATAACCTTTAATAATAGAACATCTCCCTGTGTGGTGTAGTGTTTATAGAGAACATCAGACACGTGTGTGAGCACATGGACGTGAGCAGCAGTGACCCCGACACCCAGTCGCTCCTCGTGGCGCTGGTTAATCTGATCGAGGATCCACACCAGGACGTTCGCTTGTCCTTCAGCCAAAACATCAAGAGCCTGCTGGAGCGCTGGAACGGAGACGCTTTCCTCAAAGAGGTACAGAACCACAACTGGAAATATTCACCTGCCCCTCAACTTCACCTGCAATTAACCTTCACCTGCAATTAACCTTCACCTGCAATTAACCTTCACCTGCCCCTGACCTTCACCTGCAATTAACCTAGCTCTACCCCTGCCCCTGACCTTCACCTGCAGTTAACCTTCACCTGCCCCTAAACTTCACCTGTCCTTAACCAGCCCCTGCCCCAGATGCTCACCTGTCCTTGACCTTCACCTGTCCTTGACCTTCACCTGCCTTTAAACTCTACCTGTCCCTGACCTTCATCTGGTCTTAACCATCATCTCCCTTGACCTTCACATACTCCTACGCTTAACTTTTACCTGCTCCCAAATTTCCTCCCCTTGACCTTTGGCTCTACCTGCCCTTGACCTTTACTTCCACCAGCACTAGAACACTACCAGGAAGTGTGTGTATACATGTGTGTTGATTGAGTTATGATGAGATCTTGTTTCCATCCACAGCTGCTCGTGTCCCGTCTGAAAGAAGCTTTTACAAACGCAAAGACATCTAGAAACAACGACCTGAAACACACACTCATTTTGACGACTGGGGAGATTGGCAGGTACACACACACACACACACACACACACACACACACACACACACACACACACACACACAGATTCTTCTTAATATTTAAACTTGCTCATCTTTGTAAATGCTCTCTGCGTTCCTGTCTCTGTCTCTGTGTGTGTGTGTGTGTGTGTGTGTGTGTGTGTTTCAGGGCGGCTGAAGGCAGTCTGGTGTCGTTCTCTCTCCTGCGTTTGCTCCACTGTTTACTCTCTAAATCCTCTCAGGTGTCGGTGGTGGCTCACACTGAGATTCAGGCTCTCGCTTCGACCCGAAACCTCAAACTGCAGAGTTTCTTCAATCAGTACAGGAACCCTGTGTGTCAGGTCAGTCCTCACCTCCACCTCGCACCTGTTTCCTCCACACACACTCACGCAAAACACAAGGAACCATTTGTGGGTGGAGCCTCACTCAGTTGGCTAAAATAATCCTCGCAGGTTGATTAAGTGTGTGTGTCGTGTGGGTGTGTCGTGGGTGTGTGTGTGTGTAGTTTCTGGTGGAGTCTTTACACTCCCGCCACATGATGGCGCTGCGCTGCACCCCTGATCAGAGCAGTGAGGCCCTGCAGGAGGAGGCGGCGCACCAGCGAGAGCTCGCCCTCGACATCCTCTCGGACGTCGCACACGCCTTCGACTTCCCCGACCTCAACCGCTTCCTCAACGTGAGCATCGACCCCAGAACATTCAGTCATTACGCTTTCTGTTAAAGTTCTGACCGTAGGAGTGTCTTACACCGGTTTGTCATTTAAACTATTATCATTTTCAATTATAATAATACTCAGTTGGGTGTGTGTGTAGCGCACACTGCAGGTTCTCCTCCCGTACTTGGCGGCGAAAGCGAGTCCCACGGCGTCTGCGCTGATCCGCACCATCGCTAAACAGCTCAACGTAAACCGACGGGAAATCCTTATCAACAACTTCAAGTACATCTTCTCACATCTGGTGTGTTCCTGCACCAAGGACGAGCTGGAGAGAGCCCTGCACTACCTCAAGGTGTGTGAACAGTACAGATCTCTGCTCCACACACACACTCTTCTCACTCTAGTGTTTTAATCTGTTAAACAGATACAATGTGGGTTTATTATCATAAAAACACCTGTATGTGTGTCTGTGTGTGTGTGTGTGTTGTAGAGTGAGACAGAGATTGAGCTGGGCAGTTTACTGAGGCAGGACTTTCAGGGCCTCCACAATGAGCTGCTCCTGCGTCTGGGAGAACACTACCAGCAGGTGTTTAATGGACTCTCCATCCTCGCCTCCTTCGCCTCCAGTGATGATCCTTACCAAGGGCCCAGGGACATCACCTCCCCTGACATCATGGTGACACACCATTACATGTCTCTCACTCACACACACTCACTCACGCACACACATGTAGACAGGTAGGCAGGCAGACAGGTGGGTCGACAGGTAGGCAACAGGTAGGAAGACAGGCAGACAGACAGGTAGGCAGATGGGCAGGCGGGTGCGATAGTACACAGGAAGGCAGAAAGACAAATAGAGACAATCAGACAGACGTAAGCAGGGAGATTAAAACAGAAATTGGAGAGAGGTGGATGACAGGTGGTTGGGCAGCTAGACTGAATATCTAAGATTTAAAACATGTCTGATTTAATGTTTTCTTTTCGGGAATTTTTTTTTATAAAAGTCTTTCTCTGCCATCTGTCGTCCCACAGGCTGATTATCTGCAGCCGAAGCTCCTGGGCATCCTGGCATTCTTCAACATGCAGCTGCTGAGCTCCAGCGCTGGCGAGAAGGAGAAGAAGAAAATGGTTAGTGTGTGTCTTTAAAAAATAATAAATGAATAATAATCATGACATCGTTATCCAGGACCAATGTGTAGCTCTGAGTTCTCCTGTTTGCTCTTCGCAGGCTCTGAACAGTTTAATGGCTCTTATGAAGCTGATGGGTTCAAAGCACATCAGCTCCGTCAGGGTGAAGATGGTGACCACGCTCAGGACCGGTCTGAGATATAAAGAGGACTTCCCACAGCTGTGCTGCCAGTCAGTCTTACACACACTCACACACACACACACAAACACACACAAACAGTCTTCTACAAATATAAATCTTGTAATAGAAAATGGTGTTTATTTACATAAACATCTACTCGTTAACATCGCTTTTAATTATCGTAAAATACTGATTATACTCAAAACCATTTAATAAATCATTTTCTATATATGTATATTATATATTAATGATAATTAATGCTACGATATCATGTGTGTAATTAATTTGGGGTCATTTTTAATTGTTTAAAATTTTATGCTAATGCTTTACAGTCATCCATGGGTGTACATGCATGTATAAAAATACTATTTATTTAATGATACTAATTACTATTATAAAAGTTATTTACTTTCTTTTTTTTTAATGTTTTTTCAGGACATGGGACTGTTTTGTTCGTTCCCTTGACCCTTCGTATTTGGGGCCGTTACTGAGTCATGTGATCGTCGCTCTTTTGCCTCTCATCTCCATTCAGCCTAAAGAGACGGCCATGATTATGCACTACCTCATCGTGGAGAACAGGTACCGCTTCCTGCTACAGGAGTAAACTAATCAACCAATATTAACAAATTTTGATAAGTAATAAAAAAAATAATAATTAGTCATGAATTGATTCAGTAGTATTAAGAATTTAATGGTTTGGAAATGAATAGTTGATAATGTTTTGTTTTGCATAGAGTTTTTCTGTAGACCACATAGAGCTAATCACTTAACTACCACAAGAGGGTGCACTTGCAGTTTAGGAGGTGCGCGGTACTGGACAGTGTATCATGTGCTGCTACAACTAAAACCGAAAATATCTAAATTATATTTCTAATTCTTAGGCTTTAAAGTAAAACTGTAATTTGTCCAGCACAGCAGCAGGTGGAGAAGAAACACATGTTCGCTCTGTGATTGTACTTATTGTGAGTGTTCTTATTCCAGACAGGAAGTGGAGGACTTTCTTCATGAAATCTACTTTCTCCCAGACCACCCTGAGCTGAAAGACGTCCATAAGGTCCTACAGGACTACAGGAAGGTGTGATCTCGCTCAGCATTAAGTTTTAGGGACGGATTGTGTCCAAGGGTTCGAGTTACCGTCAAACTGGTCATTTAAACATTTTTTCTTGAATGTTTTCAGCAAACATCAAAGAGCTCTGACCTCCAGGCGGCGCTGCAGCTCTCCATGCGTGCAAGTCAGCACGAGAACGTCGACGTGCGCATCCATGCCCTCACCAGCCTGAAGGAGATGTTGTACAAGAACCAGGTCAGGAAAACACACACGTTCATCCTTTCTTGCATGTCTGATATTTCTGCGAAAATCTTTAAAAGAAATGACCAGAATAAACAAACAATATGATTTTATGATGTGACATAAGTTTATGTTTACTTTTTCAGTTAGTTAATTGTTGAAATCAAATGCTGTTGATTAAATTTTATAATTAATGCTATAAATTATTCATAAGAAATTAAATTGTTGGTGTTTGAGTCGAGCTGATGGAGCAAACTGCTAACAAAACAACAATAGTTTTCCTTTTATTGAAAAAAATCTGTTTGTGATATATTTAAATTCTGCTAGAATACTGTGTGTGTGTGTGTGTGTGTGTGTGTGTGTGTGTGTAACAGGCAGCAGTGTTGCGCTTGCTGTTGGACAGCGAGTTGGTGGAACCGGTTCTGTCGGAGCTGGTGATGGTTCTGTTGCTGGGGTGTCAGGACGTGAACGCCGAGGCGCGGCTGCTGTGCGGCGAGTGTTTAGGGGAGCTGGGGGCCATCGACCCCGGACGCCTCGACCTCAACACCACACACACACAGCGCAGCGGGGCCAGCTTCACCGTGAGCATCTTTACTCTCAAATGATGTTGGGGTTATCAGAATGTGTGTGTGTGTGTGTGTTGAACTTCATTGCAGTGGTATTGTGCAGACAGGTTCTGTGTTGTTCCTCTGCAGAGTGGAATCGATGATCCAGACTTTGCCTTCGGGTTGCTGACCGAGCTCACTAGGACCTTCCTGGCGTATGCCGACAACGTACGAGCTCAGGACGCTGCCGCCTACGCCATGCAGGTGTGGGATGCGACAACACACCCATCTCCTGATCCTAGATACAGCTAGCTGCAGCCCCCTTACTCCACATACAATTCCCCTATACTTGCCAGAAAACCCTAACGCCAGCTACAACACCCGAAACTCAGCTATAATTCCCCATTGCAGCATTAAACTCACACATTAGTACACTAATGTTTAAAAATCTTTTTGATCTGGTTAAATTAGTTTTGTGAGGTTAACCCACTACACTAATTTAACTCATGTTGTTTGTGTTGTTGTTTTTTTCCAGGAACTGCTGTCCGTATTCGAGTGTCGCGAGGGAAGGACGGACTCGCTCGGCCGCAGGCTGTGGAGGAGATTTCCAGAACAGGTTCAAGAGATTCTGGAGCCACATCTCAACAGCAGGTGAGTGACCACGTGGGAAACACGTGAGAACACACGCTCATGATGTCACGCTGACACTGTGGGTGTGACTCCCGCTCCTCGTGTGATGTTTAGGTATAAAAGCTCCCAGAAGGTGCTGAACTGGTCCAGACTGACGAAACCGATCTACCTGAGTAACCGGGGGAGTAAGTTCTCCGACTGGTCTGCTACATGGGCTGGGTATCTCATCAGCAAGGTGGGTTCTCCAAAAGCCACCTTCATTCCAAATAAATACAACTGTGAGTGAGTTCTTAGTGAGTTACGCGTTTTTCATTCTGTTTCATGTCTCAAGTCTTTATATTCACTACAAAGTGCACTACTGTGTTATTGTGTCTTTTATTCATGATCATAATTAGTGTTTGTGGCTCCGTCCTAAACCACACTCTGTTCATTATAAAGTGCATTAATTGGTCCATTGTTTATTTTATTTAAAGTGTGGTGCTGTTGATTACAATTATTTTATTTTATGTTTATTATTGTTTATTACATTTATTAGATCTTTACATTAGCTATACAGTATAATGTGTTTATTTTGTTAAAGTCCTGCTGGGTCCTGAACTACACCATTTTCACTATTTGGTGCACTATTTTGTTAATTGGATATTAATCCATATATACTACATCCTATTGTTTTAAATCACACTTCATCTTCTTCTTCTTTGTCCTTCGGCTGTTCCCTATAATCCACAGCAGTATGTACACACCATATAGTGCACATAATTTTAGGGATCCTTGTACAGTTTGGAACACAGCATCAGTTCTGAACTTGACATTCACATAAAAAATGTCTGCAGCTGAAGTGTGATCTAAGTCACTGTTTGTGTTTGTGCTTTAGGTGCGTCATGATCAGGCGAGTAAAGTGTTTAACTGCTGCAGCTTCATCATCAAGCACGACTACAGAGTGACGTTGTACCTGCTGCCCCACATCCTGCTGTACGTCCTGCTGAGCTCCACACCTGAGGAACAGCAGGAGGTCAGAGACTGCTCTGTGTACCGTTTGTTAGAGATACATCCATGTCTGGGATTGATCCGGTAACCATGCTCATGCTCGTTAAAAATGAAAGCCTCCGGAACCAGGTGTTTCTATGTGATCTGATCCTTGTTTAAATGATCACGCTAATCACCAGGTGAAATGAAACGTCGGCATTCTAGACAGATTTATATGATCGTGTTAAAAGCTGTCAAGAGCAACTTCGAACACAAACAAGATTTTATAAAAAATTTAAAATAAATAAAAAAACTCAGCAGGAGGATGTTAGCTCCTCCTGAGAGAAGTGTCTACAGACGACTTCGGGTGTGTGGAAACACCTGCTTATACACAGTGTGTGGTTCCTGAAGAGCAGGGTTTTGTCACATGTAGACGTATTACTCAAAATAGTTCTATTAAAATAAGTATTTTGCATTTTATGCATTTGTCTCTGTCTGTGTGTGTCTCTGTGTGTCTTTGTGTGTGTGTGTGTGTGTGTGTGTGTGCAGGTAGTAGAGGAGATCATGGCCGTGCTGAAGGAGGACGAGCCGCGTCTGTCTCAGCTGCAGGAGAACGCCTCGAGTCTGGCTCAGCTCAGCACTCAGACCGTCTTCTCCATGTTGGACCACCTGACCCAGTGGGGGCGTTACAGACTCCAAACACTCAGCACAGCCAAGAGCTCCAGCCGACAGAACCGAGACACACACAACCTCCATGCCACCGGTGACAGAAAGCGCACTCACACACACACACACACACACACTGCATTCAAATACACTGTAGAAAGTTTCTCGATTCTGATTGGTCAGAAGGTGATGATGGCACACAGGTGTATCAGTGTTTACTCAATAAGTTGCACTCTTAGGTGTTTATATATATATATATATATATAAACACCTGTGTATAATATGAATATTTACACACTTGGAGAAAAACCCAGAGTCTCATTCTGATTTTGCTCTGTATGTGTGTGTGTTTGTGTGTGTGTGTGTGTGTGTGTATCAGGTGTAGAGAACAGTGAGTATCAGTGTGTTGTCTCCTTCCTGAACCGGATCCCTCAGGATGTCCTGGCTAAAGCTTCGTTCCGTTCTAAAGCGTACACGCGAGCAGTCATGCACTTCGAGTCCTTTATCAGGGAGAAACAGCAGAACATTCAGGACCACCTGAGCTTCCTACAGGTACGAGAAAGGAGTCCCCTTCATCACCATCATCATCATCAGAATCAGAATCAGCATCAGCATTACATTTATTTGGACAGCTTTGAGTACACCATGATAATGAAAAATGAAAATCTGTGTGTGTGTGTGTGTGTGTGTGTGTCTTAGGCTCTCTACGCAGCCATGCATGAGCCGGATGGTGTGAGGGGAGTGAATGCTCTGAGAAAAGAGGAACCTTCACTGCGAGAGCAGATTCTGGAACATGAGAGCATCGGGCTGCTCAGAGAGTCTACAGCCTGCTACGACAGAGCCATGCAGCTAGAACCTGACCAGGTACACACACACACACACACACACACACACACACACACACACACATAGTATGTTACTTTCCTTATGTTAGATGTTTATGTGTGTGTGTCTGTGTGTGTGTGTGTGTGTAGATTGTGCATTACCACGGTGTGATGAGCTCCATGCTGGGTCTGGGTCAGCTCTCCACAGTGATGACTCAGGTTAATGGAGTTCTGGCGAGCAGGTGAGCATCGTCTCTCACTTTCACACCCGTATGTAATTCAGTGCCGTGTGTGTGTGTGTGTGTGTGTGATGTTAATTTCCCCCTTCTGACGGTGAAGGCCACAGTGGAAGTCGGATCTAAACGCCTATCGCGTCGAGGCGGCGTGGAAGCTCTCAAAGTGGGATTTAGTCGAGGATTATTTGGCTTCTGGTACGATTTATTTTCTCTTACTTGATGTAAAATATGTTTTTTTTCTGATGTACTTTAGTTTTTACAGAGATCACATATAAAATATAATGTACAAAAATGTGCAAATCATATTTAGAGAAGTTGTGCTGTACACCATGTGGTGTACCTTCTTGATTGTGTGTGTAGATGAGAAATCAAACACCTGGGGTGTGAGACTGGGTCAGATGTTGGTCTCGGCTATGAAACAGGACTCGGAGCGTTTTTATGAGAAGCTGAAGTTGGCGCGGAGGGAGCAGGTGGTTCCGCTTTCAGCCGCTAGCTTCGAGTGTGGAACTTACCAAAGAGGATACGAGTACATCGTCAGGTGAGGAACGGGGAGGTGGGCGGAGTCTCACATAGCTATCTAAATCAAATTAATCTCAGTTAATCTAAGTGCACTCATTTATTGTTTTTTAGAAACTGCTAAAAATTACACAGTAGTTTGCCAATAATTCCAATCATTTATATGTAAATATTTTTATGTTTATATAAAATTTGCTTTATTTTATTTCGAATTAATAAGAGAAAAATTGCATTGTGTCATGTAACCGAGAAACCGCAAAGAACCGTAAACTCCTCTGTCCTGAGGATTACAGCTACAGCTTTACCTCCGACACAGCGCTCGCACTGGAGACTCCTTACACTAACATTACAGAAACATAGAGGTAGTCCCCAACGAGGGGGGCCCAACAGTTTTAATGAATCAAACTTAAAGCACGATGATAGAAAGTGTCTGTCCTGTAAATCTGTCCTGATGGTGAATAATCCTAATTTCAGAAAAAAATCCTCAACAAAACAGTGTTCACAGTCCAATACAGTGGAAAACAGTTCTGAGACAAAAAGGCGTCTGGGATCCCTCTCGCGATTTAAAGGCACAGAGACAACACTGTTACATTTGACATGTGAGATTCATTCCCTAGGTGCGGTTACGGTTTTTGGCCACATGATGATGGCAGTTTGTGGAAAGGGGACATTGATTTAATCAAGTGGATTGTTATACTTTACATTGTATATTTGTTCAAAGGTGTATAAGACTCACTTTGTCAGACTTAAGAACAAATCAGACATACGATCATGCTCCCGTAATAAAACTCGTTTGTAAGTCGGGGACGACCTGTACTCCTCTTTAAAGAAAGCTTCAATTCGTTCTTATGGACACAATGAAGTGTTAAAAGCTTAGAGCTAATTAAATATAAGTATTCACTCTGTATGTGTGTGTGTGTGTGTGTGTGTGTGTGTGTCAGACTGCACATGCTCAGTGAGTTAGAACATGCGTTCACTGAGCTGCAGAAGGAAAGTGAAGGCTCCAAGGCGAGTGCGCTGATGCTGAACTGGGATGATCGCCTGCTTATGACCCAGAACTCCTTCAGAGCCAAAGAACCGATCCTGGCTCTCCGTCGGGCCCTGCTCAGCCTCAGCAAGGGGTAAGAACACACACACACACACACACACACACACACAGTCCTGAACCTCTGCTCAATGTACACTCTGACTGCTGTCTAATTTATATTTGAATCTATGTGTGTGTGGTTTGAGGTGTGTGTGTGAGGAGCAGGTGGGTCAGTGCTGGCTGCAGAGTGCGAGAGTGGCCCGTCGAGCCGGTCATCACCAGACGGCCTTTAACGCCCTGCTGAACGCTGAGAACTCTCGCGTGTCTGAGCTGTTCGTAGAGAAAGCCAAGTGGCTCTGGTCCAAGGTACGAGTGTGTGTTAGGATTTAAATAAAACGCCTGATGTTCACAAAAATAACAATAATATTAAAGTGGACAATAATATAGGTCTGTTTGTTGGTTAGTGTATCTGTATCACGTTGAATTTGTGTGTGTGTGTGTGTGTGTGTGTGAGCACAGGGTGATGTGCATCAGGCTCTCATTGTGCTCCAGAAGGGAGTTAAACAGTGTTTTCCTGAAGAGCAGCCGCTCTCAGATCCTAAGAGGATCCAGATTAAAGGAAAAGCTCTGCTGCTGGTGGGACGCTACATGGAGGAGACGGCTAACTCCGAGAGCAACGCCATCATGAAGATCTACAGGGTGAGCAGACGAGGAGGGGCGGAGATCTCCGAAACATGTTAAACATGTTCCGCTCTCAGTTAAAGTCTAAAAGTTAAAACCATGAACAGAATGTTAGGAATAAGTGATGTGGTACAGAAGGTATTATAATGTGTGGAACCAAGGATGTAATATTTACCACAGTGATCTATGGGAACATGTTCATTTGGTGTGTTTGTGTGTGTGTTTAGGACGTCACTACACTGTTACCCGAGTGGGAGGATGGGAATTTTTACTTGGCCAAGTATTATGACAAACTGATGCCGATGGTGACGGACAATAAAATGGAGAAGCAGGGCAACGTCATCCGCTACATCGTCACTTACTTTGGAAAGTACGTACATTTACACATAGGAGCTGTAGGGGGCCCTTCACACGTCACGTCTTTTGTACGCTCAAGTTTGTCACACCGTCACCCACTGTGCAGCGCCTGTTTCATCCACGTGCATTTACACTGCAGCAAAAAAAAAAAAGCCCAACTTTTCAGAATGCTGCAAGCATCATCCACCAAGTCATGTGACACAGGAAATAACCAGCTTCACCCTTTCCATCCTCTTGGATCAGTTAGTGAAATCCTCCATAGTTTGTCTTCATGCTTAAAGGATGGGTTGCAGTGTTTTTCCCCTCATGTCACAAATTAAATCTAGTAGCACGGGTTACTGCACTTTTTATTTCAGTTTTGGAAACGCGTTTACATTCTGCAACATCATTGTCCTCATACAGCATGCTGCTTATGGTTGCTTAGCAACAGTAGATGCCACGAAGCCACAATTTCCTTGGCGTTTTTTAATTGCTGGATGTGAACGCCCTCCTTAACATTCCTAATTCATTCATTACAAAACAAAAACAAACAAAAATGTGTTTTTATTGCATTATACAGTTTTCATGCCTTCTTTATGTTTGTTTTGTCCTGTGTTATAATAATTCCTTGATGTGACTTCAGAGCGCTGCAGTTTGGGAATCAGTACATTTATCAGGCCATGCCTCGCATGCTCACGCTGTGGCTCGACTTTGGTGCGAAAGTTTATGAAGTGGAAAAAGGTACTAAAATAAAACCCTGTAATACACGTCCACTAACACACACTAAAAACATATCTTTATTCACTTCTGCTGCTTTTTTATTCTAATTGGTACTAATTAGTAGTAAATCTTTTTTAATAAATCAATACCATTTTCTGATATAGATTAATATGTAATAACTGATATTTAATACTCTGTGTGTGTGTGTGTGTGTGTGTGTGTCAGCGGGGCGTTCGGATCGAGCTCAGATGAAGACAGATTTGCATAAGATAAACGCTGTGATCAGCGAGCACACGCTGCACCTGTCTCCGTATCAGTTCCTCACGGCGTTCTCGCAGCTCATCTCTCGGATCTGTCACTCCAACGACGAGGTGTTCGCCGTGCTCATGGACATCATCGCCAAAGTCTTCCTCGCTTACCCTCAGCAGGCCATGTGGATGATGACCGCCGTGTCGAAGGTCAGAAATTTCAACATCAAATTATCTTTGAATGAGGCCTGATTAATTTATTTATTACTTATCTTAATTCGGGTCATTGTTGTTAGTTTCAGTTTTTTTTTTCTTCTCCTTGCTCAGTCGTCCTATCCAACTCGGATGAACAGATGTAAGGAGATTTTGAAGAAGGCCGTCAGTCTGAACGGCGCCTTTGGGAAATTTATTGGAGACGCAAACAGACTGACGGACAAACTGGTGGAGCTCTGCAACAAACCGGTGGGGTGCACTTACATTCAAATAATAAGTACTGTATATTGGGATTATATAATTGTCATTCTTTTATTGAACATAATTGTAGTATTATATTAACTTGATTAATACTCTGTATTTAAGGTTAAGTTGAAACGTTTTTGAACGTGTAGTTTGTTGGTTAGTTACTATTGCAGACACAAGCAGCAGCATGTTGGTTGTATTAGGGGTTCATTTTAGGGTTTAAGTCTCTGGTGTTTTTTTACTAATATTAGTCACTAGTAAAGATCTATCACGGATCAATCAGAATTAAACTTAAATAAATGTCATGATGATTCAATGACGATGATTAAACAAAAAAGGTATATAAACAGGAAAAGCCTTGTTTTTTTTATGCACTTTGGAGACAATTGGCTTTCCATAGTCATGTTTTTGTGTATGTGTGTGTCTGTGTGTGTGTCTGTGTGTGTGTGTGTGTGTGTGTGTGTGTGTGTGTGTCAGGTGGATGGGAACAGCTCCACTCTCAGTATGAGTGTGCACTTTAAGATGCTTAAGCGTTTGGTGGAGGAGTCGAGTTTCAGTGAGATCCTCATCCCGCTGCAGTCGGTCCTCATCCCCACGCTGCCCTCCACCGGGGGCGCCAACGCCAGCCACGACGCCTTCCCCGGGCACTGGGTCTACTTATCCGGCTTCGATGACACCGTGAGCGCTTACATCGGCACGCGCAGGTCCGGCTTCACTGTTGTACTGCACAAGGTCATGGGATCTAATCTCATCTCATTTTCTTTAGGTGGAAATTTTGGCGTCGCTCCAGAAACCGAAGAAGATCTCTCTGAAGGGCTCTGATGGAAAATGTTACACGATGATGTGCAAGCCCAAAGATGACCTGAGGAAAGACTGCAGGCTGATGGAGTTCAACTGCCTCATTAATAAAGTAATAAACACAAAAACAAACACTAAAACATTACTTTTATCAAGATGGATATGAACAGGTTTATTTGTAAAATGTTCAAAGGAAAGTTTTGGATTCATCTGCATCTACAGTAAGGAAGGAACTCTGAGCTCTGTCCTCCGGAACACTTACTGAAAACCAGCCGCTTTATTGTGTCGGCTTCAATTAAAGAATATAAGGGAAAAAAAACAACTGACATTAGACCTAGAAATGCCTCCGGTCGTACCTTTTCCACGTCTGCCTTCCTGCCTTTATTTTCACTATTCTGTATAATGTGCTCTGCGCACATTACCTTTTATGGAGTTGTGTTGTCTAACGTGTGGCTTTTAACGCACGTTTCGAGACTAATTAGCGCTCCTGGTGTTTTGCGGCTGCTGTAAGTGTGTGTGATTTACACTAAGAGTGTGATAAACACTGATTCGCTCACAGAGTTTGGAGAAAAAGGCAGAGCGGAGGCTTTTTAACGCGTGCAACTTTTAATAATTATTATTTTGTTGATAACAGTGCATTTCTGTTGCTGCCCTCAGAAGCTCATGCATTTGGTGCAGAATCAGTTCAGTCACTTGAATCGATGTAATAAATCATTTAAAAATGTAAAGATTTTGGAGTCAGTTTGGTGATACGTGAATCAGGATTCAGAACTAAGTAGATTTTTTTCCCCCTTGTCTTCACTGAACAAGCGTTCGACATTACACACCATCCGCATACACACACGAGTATGAATAAAATCAGTGTTTGGTTTTGTGTCTCAGTGTCTGAGGAAGGACGCGGAGTCCAGACGGAGAGATCTGCACATCCGGACGTACGCTGTGATCCCGTTAAACGAAGAGTGCGGCATCATCGAGTGGGTGAACAACACGGGCGGCCTTCGCCACATCCTCACCAAACTCTACAAGGAGAAAGGTCTGACATCACACACCCTGCTCCCTACTCACTACACAGGGCACTACACAGGGCACACGTGGGAGTATCCCAGAAACACTTTACTACATATTTACTATACGTCATATAAACATTAGAATCTGTTCAGAAATTAGTAATATGTAAGAATAAGTAGGAGAAAAAGGAAATTTGATCAATGGTTTAATAATAATAATAATAATAATAATAATGTTAATGTAACAGGAATTTATTTAACGGGGAAGGAGCTGCGGAAAATGATTTTGCCCAAAACAGCACCATTTCAGGAGAAATGGAAGCTCCACAAGGACATTCTGTGTGCTCGACACCCTCCAGTGTTCCACGAGTGGTTCCTCAGAACCTTCCCCGACCCGACCTCCTGGTACCGAACCTTTAACCTTTTTAAATGTTTTTAATTCTGTATCACAGGAACAAACTATATCTTATTAGTCACATTGTTAATTCTAAACACTACAGATATAATGGCTAAATAGTGTGTGTGTGTGTGTGTGTGTGTGTGTGTGTGTGTGTGTGTGTGTGCACACGCCCGTGGGCAGGTACAACAGCCGGTCTGCATACTGTCGCTCCACAGCCGTCATGTCCATGGTGGGCTACATCCTGGGTCTGGGAGATCGGCATGGAGAAAACATCCTGTTTGACTCCCAAACGGGAGAGTGTGTTCATGTCGACTTCAACTGCCTCTTCAACAAGGTGTGTGTGTGTGTGAGAGAGAGAGAGAGAGAAAGAGAGAGATTATTTTAATGTGTGGGTCAGATTAAAATTAAACACACCCTCTTATAGCTGCTTATAAACGAGTTAGAGTAACACGTAATGTTCTGAGCAAACATTAACACAACAAATGAAAACATTGATATCAGCAAACACTGTGTGACATCACAGATACTCCATCACGTTTAATCAGGAATGTTGTCGTGTTTCAGGGTGAGACGTTTGACGTTCCCGAGGTCGTACCGTTCCGGCTGACGCAGAACATGGTGCACGCCATGGGGCCGATGGGAACCGAGGGGCTTTTCAGACAAGCGTGCGAGGTCACACTGAGACTCATGAGGGACCAGAGAGAACCGCTAATGAGGTTCAAACAGAAACGCGCACACACATGCACGTTTTCCTATGAATCAACTTTTCTGCATAAAATAATTTAAATGACTGTGTGGTCCTGAGGAGTAAACATTGTTCTAATAAATAAGGTAAAGAAAAAAAGGAAATGAAAACAGTGTTTATTTGGAACAAATCATGTTCTCCAGTCTGTCCGTCTTTAGATCCGACACCGGGCTTTAGAAATCAGCTCGAAACTGACATTAAAAATCTATAATTATCTTACCCACGCCACTTATTTTATTTTATTTTTTTCCCCAAATCGCCGAATACTTTCCCCACTACTGTATGTGTGTTCATGTTCTGTCCCCTTAAAAACATACTACCTCATGTGTAGTCATGTGACTCCACCCATCTTTTTGTGGCATGAAAACAACATGGAGGAGAACTCTTTCACTAGTTGTTGAGCTGATTTATAGTACACACACTCCTTGGTGGACTGTGAGAGCAAAAAGACCAAAAACAACAATAATTCATCTTAATTGAGCTAAAATGTTAATTGTGTAATTGATTAGAGGTGTTATCACTTAGCACTAACCTGTACGTTACAGTACGAGTCATAATATTGTTGACAATTGTTAAAAGCGCTATACAAATAAAATTGAATTATATTGAATAATATACTGTAGTCTGTGCACTGGTGAGTCAGAAGAAAACCCTAAAAGTGCAGTATAGAAAAATAAGGAATCCAGGACGTCCAGTCAGTAGTTAAGCTCTCTGCAACATCTGCACTGAAGGAAACAGAGATTATGTAGGAGCTTTACACCTTTCTGCACTAAATATTACAAAATCTAAAAAAAAATGTCTTGAGTCTTATTTAGTTTAGTTAGAGTTAGTTTAGAGTTATATTAGTTAGGGTTAAGAAATTAAGGGCAGACTAACTTTATTTGTTTTTTCACGTCTCAGCGTGTTGAAGACGTTCCTCCACGACCCTTTAGTGGAGTGGAGTAAACCAGTGAAGGGTCTCTCAAAAACACAAGCCAACGAATCCGGAGAAATCGTCAACGAGAAGGTGTGTGAAGTAATACACTTTGTCATACTTCTTACAGTTTAAATGCTTTAAAAAATGAATGAATAAAGCTGTTTGTCTTGAATAAATTTTTTGTATAAACATCTTGTGAACTTTGTTTGTTTGTTTGTTTTTTGTCCTTGTTCTCGTGCAGGCTAAAACCCACGTGCAGGACATCGATCAGCGTCTCCAAGGTGTAATAAAGAACAGGAATAAAGTGATGGGACTGCCGCTGTCCCTCGAGGGACACGTTCACTACCTCATTCAGGAGGCCACTGATGATAACCTGCTGTGCCTCATGTACCTGGGCTGGGGCCCGTACCTCTGAGTCCCAAACACTGTTCATCTGATCATTACTGCTGCTCGAATTTACTTCCATGTTTTGGACTGCTGATAAACCTTTGTGGTTAACTTCACATATGTTTTCCTTATTATCTTTATTATTGGTTCCTTTTATTAACAGATGAGCAGCTAATATCAATTTTGTGATATTATCATAATATAAAATTAATATGATTAAAATTTGTGATGCTGTCTTCAAATATGAACTACCCTAAACATTTTTTTACATCATACATTACCATGCTAGTATTAAAAACTGATAAAAAAAAAAAGATTGAAAGGAAGTTTGAAAAAAAGCTGTTTGAAAACTATCTCAGGTTTTGAAGATAAATGTGGATTTGAAGATTAGAGAGATAAAAGCATTCCTGTTTTCTTGCTTTAAAGCGACACTACGTGTGATGTCACTGATGATATAATGAAGTGTTCTTCATGGGACATGGCATTTGTGCAATAATGCTGCACATCTAAAAGTTAAGTTTATGTTTAACAGTGTGGTTTTTTGAAGTGAAATTACAGCTAAAACTTGTAATTATGTAAAAATTATTGTGGCTAAAAATAGCACTTAAGGCCAAATTCTGTTTTATAGACATTACTGTTCTAATACGGTTATCTCTGTTTAGTTTATTGTTAAGGGAAAAGGTTGTATTGTTAATATTTCTCCTGCTGTGTAGGTTTTTACATTACAATGTGATTTATTCACCAGTTGAAATAAATGTTAATACTTTTGCAATGCTTTGTTTTGCATTAACATTTGGTCCTAAGAATCCAAACATTGGAGAAGGGTCCCTTGGAACGGAAGTTTAAAGGAAGTTAAAGTGACTGTGCTGATCTGTTTAACTGTTTTGCACAATAGCCAATAATGTTCAGATAATAGTTCCAAGATAACTATTACCTACCACTATCGCACATTTCAAACTCGTGTCCATTTTCTTTTGATTTTGTAGAGATGCTTTGTGACAATTAGCACTGGTAAAAAGCGCTATACAAATGAAATTTAAATTAATTGAATTAAATTTCAGCCTCACAAAAGTACACCCTCAAATTTCAGCAACCACTTTATTATATGTTCTGAAGGTACAATACTATAGAAATAAAACTTGAATATCCCTTAAAGTCGTCAATGTACAGCTTGTATATCAGTACAGATTTACTGTCCTTTAACTCAACATGCAGACTTTATTGTCTAAATAAATAGCAATAAAAAATAAGTACACTTTAAGTCAACATTCAATTCAATTTTATTTACAAGTGCTTTTAACAATGGTCATAGTCTCAAAGCAGCTTCACAAAATGAGAGAAAATTTATGGAACATGTCAAAACTGTGTCCAAAGTGTCAGTATTGTGTGTGAGCTCTGTTGTTATCTATCACAGCCTTAATCCTCCGGACCTGGACTTCACCAGAGCTGCACATGTTGTTGCTGGGATCCTGTTCCACAGTACATAAGATCTCAGGGCTGTGTGTCAGGCATGGTGGTCTGCAGTACGGGGGCTCCACAGGGAACGGTTCTCGCCCCGTTCCTCTTCACCATATACACTGCAGACTTCACTCACAACTCCACCAACTGCTTCCTGCAGAAGTTCTCTGATGACTGCAATAGTCGGCCTCATCACTGAAGGGGATGACAAGGAGTACAGGGAACTTAACAAGGACTTTGTGAACTGGTGCCAAAGGAACTACCTCCAGATCAACACTGGAAAAACCAAAGAGCTGGTGGTAGACTTCCGCAGGCACAAACATCCTCCACTACAACCACTAAACATCCATGGCATGGTCATTGAGTCTGTGGAGAGTTATAGGTACCTTGGTGTTTATCTGAACAATAAACTGGACTGGACTCACAATTCAAATGCACTCTACAAAAAAGGGCAGAACAGGCTCTACCTGCTATGGAGCCTCAGGTCTTTTGGAATGCAGGGCCCACTTCTGAAGTCCTTTTATGACTCTGTGGTGGCATCAGCCATCTTTTACGGTGTGGTCTGCTGAGGCAGCAGCATCTCTGCTGGGGACAAAAAGAGACTGAACAGGCTGATCCGGAGGGCCAGCTCTGTTCTAGGATGCTCTCTGGACCCAGTGGAGGTGGTGAGTGACTGGAGAATGGTGGCTAAGCTGTCATCCCTGTTGGATAACATCTCCCACCCCTTGCAGGAGTATCTGACAGCAGTGAGCAACTCCTTCAGTGGCAGGCTGCTGCACCCACGATGTGGGAAGGAGAGATTCCGCAAGTCTTTCTTACCAACTGCTGTCAGACTGTACAACTTAGACTCTGACCACATACGCACAAGCAAACGCACAAACGAACAAACACACACATCAAATACACCATTGTAGTTATGTGCAATATTATGACGGAACATTTTTAACTTTATAGTGATAATATCTCCAGTCATGTGCAATACTATGGTGGAACGTGCAATTTTTCTTTCTGTCTCGGGGAACCACCATAACTGGGCAAAGTGCAATTTAAAACATTTAAATCATTTAGAATATTATTGTAATGTCTGTCATTCACTCTCTGTATGTATACATATATTCATTGAGTACAAACATATTACTTAGTCAAGTGTGTTTACTTATAGTCTAAATATATATTTATGTAAATATTTTTTACTACACAGATGTCCATATTTTATAGCCAGATTGTATAGTATACATTTATACTGTTAGTATTTTTTGTTTTATTTTATTATTCCCCCCCCCCCCCCCTATTTTTAGTTTATTTCACTTTATTCTGTTGTTTCTTAATATTTAACTTTGTACTGTCCACTTGCTGCCGTGGCAAAACAAATTTCCCACTTGTGAGACTAATAAAGGTTTATCTTATCTTCCACTCCTCCATAATGACATCACAGAGCTGCTGGATGTCACACACACGGTGCTTCACCACCTTCCACTTGAGGATGTCCCAAAGGTGCTCAATAGGGTTCAGGTCTGGAGACAAACTCGTCCACTGACACACACATGGACATGATGTATAGGTCAGCTGTTATCACTGAGGGTGTACTTACTTTTGTCACCAGCTATTCTAACACTAATGTCTGTATGTTGAGTTATTTTCAGAGGACAGTAAATCTGTACTGATATACAAACTGCACACTGACAATTTTAAAATATATCCAAGTTTCATTTCTATAGTCTTGTCCTTTGAGAAGATGTACTAAAACGTTTGCTGAAATTAGAGGGGTGTACTTACTTTTGTGAGTGGGTGTATAGAACCAGAAAAAAAGAATTTCACAATGGTTTTGTTTGTCTTTTATATTTTAGAAGTAATTAGGCATGTACGGTTATGGTTATAGAGAAGTGATGTTCTATGTAGTGTTTTGGATCAATTAGTCATAATCAGTTTACACGGCCACGCCCATTTAGCGTAGTGACAGCTAGTCCCCAGGCATGGGACTGATACCATAACCAGTGATAAAGCGCTGGATACATAAAATATTTTGACTTCAGACTTAGTAAAGTAAGCGATGATGTTTGTCACCTCGTGTTTTGAACCTTACACAAAAAGATTGTGTGTAAACGAGGTGATGTTACATACAGTTAGAACAGTGGCGGCTGCCCCATAGGGGCGCTGGGGCACCGCCCTCCCTGATAAGAGGGGCTAAAAATGTAAAATATATTTTTACAAATTAAGTTTTTAAATTCGGTTTACCCACCAGTATGTGCCTACATGCGATATGAATAACATATACAACATTTCCCACCTAGTGACATTCATTCACCAGTGTGAGTGCAGCCAAATAGCCCGTCATGTACTGTTGCTAGGGTAAATTAATAAATCCGTGGCCAATCAGTTTCTCAGAACTTTATGGTCTTGGGGCGCTGAAAATTCTGCCCCAAGCAGCAGAAAATACCGCGAGATTTAAGTTTTTTTTTCTTTTGAGGCGCGGTCAATCAGAGTAATGATGGCGAACTTAACGAGCGAAGAGCAGTTTCCACCAAATTCGGTGAGATCCTTATTAATATACCCGTTTTAGACTGTTGTGTTAAATTGCATTTTTAAAACTGTTTTTCTTTGTGTGAACCACTTTGAGATGCAACTTTGCTTGAAAGGTGATCCAGCTGATCATACCCTTTGATGTTGATTATTGTATTTGATACTCTCTTAAGCATGCATGGCGTATTATACAATGGAAATTTGTTCATTTACTTTATCTGTGAAACTGGTGATTTTGAGGAGGAGATTAAATCATTACTGTTAATTGTAATCATCGTCTGACTGTTGATTTTAATTCTTATATTGGACTAAGCAAAGAAATATTTTGTCACATCAGCCCCACCAGGAACATTTTTCACCAGCCGCCACTGAGTTAGAACCCTTATCGTTTTTAGGTTCAAGTCTTCCTCTTGGTTACACGACCCCCTGTACCCGGGACCAGGAAGCTCGAAACGCCTCCGTGTGTGTGTGTGTGTGACTCCATACACGACTTGTACACGTTATGATGGATAAATTGGCGCGCTTTTGAACCCGTTGGCTTTCCACAGTGCAGCCGGACCCCTGATCCTCGAGCGTGCAGCGGTTCCTGACAGCGGTTCAGGTACGGACAGGTACGGACAGCCGTTAGATCCTCTTGTCACGCGTCGTTGTGCCGCTATAACGCTGTAATGTCGTGTTGGTTACAAACGCGCTGCTTTCGGAGATCTGAGGTAACGCCATTTTCCCGCCACTTGCACGAGCCTGACGCGCCGCCTCTCACCCGCTCAGTGCTGAGGCTCTCCGTCTACTAGCGCACTACACACACACACACACACACACACATCATGCGTACTACATTTACACACACATCAGTGCGGGACTGGGCGTCTTTACCCCTAATCCGCGGTCTGGTGAGGTAACGAGGCGCTTTTGTGAAGAAAATTCTCTCAGATTTTAATGTCAAAAAAGCCAAATTAGCCATTAGCAGAGCCAGACCCAGAGACTCAGCATCAGCTCGAGCTGGAAATATGGAACCTGACTGGGAACCTTTTCTCACTTTCTCTTCTTAATGTTCGTTCTTTCTTTTTTCACCCTAATCTCAACCCATAAACCCTATTTCTGAATGATTATTTCCTGTATGATATTATTATTATTATTATTATTATTGTGTTGTATTAAACCAGAGAGTCCTGACATCTTGGATGAATTAAATGAGTTTATTGTCATAGCAGTGATAGAAGTCAACAGTAGAAATTGTGCAATTAATTAATTTCATTTAATTATTATTTATTAGAAGCATATTAAAGCAATGTGATTTGTTATTACATTGTACATTTAACCTGTTTTATTTAAATAGACTATACTTCTTTAAAACTTGTCGTGTCAAAATATTTTTTAATATGCAATCAGTTAAATCTAAAAACGTTTGATTCATGTTGACCTTTATTGTTTACCTTTGTTTTTTATTTTTGGGTTAATTCTTTTTCGAATTAACAGATACGTTATACAGCAGTAAGTTCTGAGCAAATAATCTAACTGGATGAAAGTGACGGTAATGGATGGTAACAGCGCTGGGAGGTATGACTCCGTGTCCCAGGTGTTGTACAGTGGTTAATTACACTGTGGGGTCGCAGCGTGGGTGAGAGTAGGTCTATACGGTCTGCAGTACAGAGGAGAAAGCAGTTGCCTGACAAAACCCACATTCACAACCAGTCACTTTCACCTGTTATTAGTGATGGGTCGTTCATGAACGATTCGTTCTTTTTGAACGAATCTTTAACGTGACTTTAAAGATCCGCTTTTAACCTCCGTATGTTATGTACAGGAAACAGACATGAGAAGTTACCTTTGAGTCTTTTCGGTCTGAATCATTCATTCTTTTGTCACAAGACTGCTATGCAATGCAAAAGATTCAAAAGAACGAATGACTCAGACTAAAAGATATGAGGTGATCTGCTCATTCTGTTTATCATAATATGTCCTTAGCTGCATTGTAATATTTTCATTATAGCCAAAATTTGTTTATGTAGACGTATTGGTGGTCTGTTTATTGAAAATGTAACATTTTATTTTATTTTTAATTAAAAGAACTAAATGACTCAAAAAAAGTGTTGTTCATTTTGATGAACGAGATTCAAAGAACAGAGTCACTAAAATGATTCAAACTTTCCATCACTACCCATTATTCACACAAACTGTCAAAAGGTTAACTCTGCCACAGTTTGTTAGTTTCCCCATGCAAAATAACTGGTTAATTAAATTAAACTAATTGTAATCTTTTTGTGTGACTGTTGTATGAAAGTATTGTATTATTGTATTGAGACTGTGATGATGTATCTTCAGTACTCAGGCTGCTCTCTCGTACCTATGACCACTTCACAGCCATGTTGATATTCAGTACAACAGCGCAACCTGTTCTGTAGTAGCGTTAAAACTGAGTTAAATAAAATAACTAAATAACTCTAATTTGAATTTTGTCTTTTTCATATGCAGTTATGAAAGTGACTTGGAGTAAATATGGAGTTATCGAATAACCAAATACCGTCTGAAGAGGACAAGCTTTCTAAAACTGAGACAAGTAAAGGTCACTGCGCCGGAGGACATGATCTTTCTGACACCTCAATTTATGTAACTATCAATGAAAACAATCCAAATGTCTCCTCAGAGAATCTTCTGTCTCCTAATATCCTGGACATACCTTATCCAGAGATCAGTCCCAGTCTCTCAGATGGGTGGACTCAAGACTTTAGCTTTGATTATGTTAAAAAGAGCAGAACTCACGACTGTGTGACGGGGATTAGATTGGCGGACCCAGTAAGTCCTGAGAATGGAGATCGAGCACAGATTTCAGCCAGGTATCATCACTCCAGGCTCTTTAACAGTGCTAGCTTTTCTGGATTTAGTGCAACTCAGCAATTGCTACATGAAAATCAGAATACATCTGGCAACAACCGGGAAATCATCGATTACCGCAATCTGACACCTCAAGTGCCATTTGTGCCTTCCATCGCCAAGTCCGTTCCAAAGAAAAGGATCTTTCTTAGGAAGCCCAGAAAGACCATCAAAGACCTTTTCATCCACAAAAAGCACGACAGCGAGAAAGCAATGTCACCATGTACACCATGTCGAGAATATGGACCAAAAGCAAAAAAAAATAAGAAGTCCTCAAGATGCCGCGAATCAAGAACTTCTCGCAAAATCAGCGATACACTTTCCGACTCTTCAAGTGAAGGATGCAGTAACGTATGTGAGGATGCTGTGTCACTCCAAAGCTTTGGCTCTCAAGCCGGTTGTGGAGAGATATTTGTGGATGAGGAATATCTTGTCTCTCTGGAAGGCATATCCAAACTTAAAACAAGAAGAGATACTAGTGAAACGCCAAAGCGAAGTCCTGTTATGTTTCAGGGAGGTATGGAGCAACTAGCATCACCTGCTCTTCCTGAGGTCTTGGACTTGTTTGGGATGTGGGACAGCATCAATAGGACTGTTCTCTTTAGTCCAAGTTCAGGCCAAGAAATTACACTCTCCACACCAATTTCTTTATCGCCTTCTTCAAAAAGGACAGCACATTCTGCTGAGGATGTGACAGGCAAAAATTTAACAGAACAAGAAAACAGCCTAAATCATACAGTGACGCCAAAAAGTGAGAACCAAGAAAGCACCAGTGATGAGGGTTACTGTGATTGTAATTCTGCTGAAGATCACACCGGTCAATCTCTAACACCAGTACTTTCCAGAAAATTCCCTAGGGACACGTACAGTGGAGATGCTCTTTACGAGTTGTTTTATGACCCCAGTGAAGCTGAAATGACCCCCATTTTTGATGATGACATAGATCTGCCAAGCAGCATTATTGGCCAGCCAAGTCCAGACCTCCCATTATCCATGTACAGTTTCCATATTGGATCTGAAGAGAACCTGGCACCTCCACTATCAGTAGACCTCATTAGCCATGACTTTCTGCAGAGTAACTGGATGGGAAAGGACTGTTTATTGAAGCTTTGTGATACAGAAATTTCCCTTGCTATGAGTATCGTCAACTGGATGAAGCATAAGACAATCAAGGGTACCCAACTGGGAACTCCAGGAATTAGCACTGGAGATAATGGAGATGTATATCAAGAAGAAAAAGTTCGAACAACGGACTTTGGAAATGTCCCAAGTAAAGCAGTTATCAGGACTGTTAACAGCAGAGACAATATAACTGACCTTAAATTAAATAAACCACATCAACTAGATATTGGTCATCTCTCAGTGCAACACCAAACGGGAGTAGTTACAACACCAGAGAGCCAACCCAGAACCCCAACAAGTCATGTATGCTTTCGGATATTTAATATTAACTCGCCATCTACACCCAACAAAGATTTGGTGTCTCCCATAGGATGTTCTCCTGGCTCTGGATCAAGTTCCTTGTTTGTACTGGCCATAAACAAAGAATCTCTTTGTGAATCTTGCAAGGGGTCCCTGAAACATGGTGCCAAGGATTTGCACCTGTGCCATTCCTGTACCTCCTTCATTGAGCAAATAAAGACGTCAGAGCTGTGGCCTCACGCTAATCTTTACCATGCTAAGCTTGCAGGAAGTCCCCAAGCGTTGCTTCCATCTCCAAGCAGCAGTTGCGGTATAGCAAGTGACATTAGTATTCTTTCGCTAGTTGAGCAGTGTGCCAATCAAATGTCTTCCATGAATCTTAACCAGCATCAACATCCCTCTAATCATGAAAAAAGCGCTATCATCAATCAAGGAAGTGATAAATGTTCAATGAAAGATTATACTAGAAAGTATGTCAAGTCCAAGCCCAAGAAGAAAAAGAATGGGGCAGGACATTTGGGTGATAATACAAACATCAGAGGGAGTTTTAGCCATGTTGCATGTAGTCCATCCTTACTGGAGGCAAAGAGCATCGGTCTTGTCACAACCAATGGAGCAGACACTGAAGTATCTCAAGCTTCAAGGCCGACTTCCCTGCCTCTCTCAAGTGCTACCTCATCTCGGTTTTCTAAAAAAGAGCACTGCAATGGCATCAAGGCCAAATGTGAAAGAATGCAACGAGACAGGAAACCGCCGGTCACCAGGGAAGGTTTATCAAACAGTGTCACCTCAGAGGAGAGGAAGATGGAACAAAGGCGCAGGATGAAGAAATAAAGCAGGTGCTGTGTTGTTCACTTACAGTTATAACAGTGTTTTACAGTCCAGTCCTCGAGGACACCACAAATAGTCCACTTTTCACACCTAGCCAGCTTCATATGGTTCTTGATACATACTAAAGCAAAGGTGAAGACTAATGGGAGTCCTAGGAGATTGGATTAGACTATTTAAATCTGACAATAATGTGTGATTGCAATGTGTGATGGTTCTTTTTTAGTATATTGTTATATATTGTAATAAACCGCCTGGCTCAGAGAAAGTAAAAATTTCAAAAAGAAATTTGCCATTCCTTCTTGCAAAGAAAGAATTGCAATGACTTGGGTTAAGAACTGTCGAAAAGATGATTAAGACCTTTAAGGATAGACCTGAACCCTCAGAAGAAATGTGGTCCAGTAGAATTCAGAGCTACAGTATCTCAAAGCTGTGTGTCCATGGGAAAACCACTTGTTAGTGAGATTCCTCAAAAAAAAGCTTTATTCAGTTTGTTAGGGAGCATAAAGATTGAAAGTTGGTTTGGAAAAAGGTCATGTGACCTGATGAGTCCAGACTGATCCTATTCCAGAGTGATGGGCGTGTCAGGGTGAGAAGGGAAGGACATGAGGCGATGCTCCCATCATGCATAGTGTCCACTGTACAAGTTTCTGGAGACAGTGTTATGATCTGGGGTTGATCAGTTCCTTTGGTCTAGACTCAGTAACGTTATGGGGCAATAAAATGAAGTCAGCTGACCACTGACATTAATGTACTGAATCACCAGGTTATCACATCTATGGAGGGTTTTCTTTGATGGCACATGACATATTCCAGGATGAGGATATATTACAGTGTGGGAATTTTTTTATAGCCAGGGGTGTATCTTATTGTGTATTCAGTAGGTATCATTGCTGTCTCATTGTTCCAGGATCACTGGTTATCTCCTGAGCTCAGGTTAGGGTCAGTATTGAGTTTCCTCAGGGTTCTGTGGTTTTCTCTCTTTTCCTGAAAACAGTTTACTCCTCTAAACTGCCTCACATTTCTTGTGAGTGTGTTCCTACTTTACGCCTCTGCTCCTGTTATGACTGTATTTATTAATTATATAGAGAAGTGGTCTTCAGTGAGGCTGCAGCGTTTCATTACAGATTAATTGGAGGCGCTTTTTGTATCTGACTAGAGGAAGAGATGAAGGTGAACTGATGAAACACATGGACTCAGGTGGGACTCCTGCTGTGTCAGAATGAAAGATAAGAGTGAAGCCTCCTGATGTAGCGAGTGGAAGACCAGAGGAGTCGTGTAGCTTCCACAGGAAACATGATGAGTTCCTCAAGGCTCCTGGGAATGAAGTGTCCTTGTCCTTTGTCCTTCTCCCACTGATCCATTACTGAGCAGTACTGAAGGGAATAAATAGGCATTACTATAGTTAGCATTAATTTACAAATAAAGTCTGTTATTTCTCTACCTCAGTCTGATGACAGAAATTAGAGATGACGGAAATGAGACAACATCAACATCATCATTCTGATCCAGATTTACAAACAGTTCAGTGATCACAAAACCTGTATAGGCTCAAGTGTTTCTGCTGCGTTTACATCAGTCATGAGAAATGTGTGTGTGTGTGTGTGTGTGTGTGTTGAGGAAGAGAGAGAAAGATTTAGAAGAATAACAGTTGTTTTGGTGCTGAATCTGTAATTAGGACATCAGGAGACTCGGCTTGGCTATTATTAGTCTTTCCATGTGTGCTGCTGAACGAAAAGAGAATTCATCACAGATTCACTGTTTCCTGCACACTGTACAATGATTTCAAATAAATAAAAAAAGCAGTTCTATACTAAAGCTTCAGTAAAGAACCGTGATCAGAGTATAAATATAATTTCAGTTTATAATTTTAATATACAGTATATACATTTTTAATAGGGTATATATACAGTTTTATGTTTATATTTCTTAAAATCTAACATTTTCTATTTTTCCATGTTCATTATTAAAAGTGTTAAATATTGATATTCATTTTAATTACTAGTTTTAAAATGTGTATATTTTGTAAAAGAAAAAAAAAGGAATAATAATCCAATTTAGTTTTAGACCATTGATGTGAAAAATATTTAAACACCTCTTTCTGTTATATAGATTGATTATTGACTATTAACCCCCCCTATAGATACGCTTAAGGCATTTCAGTGACCTCGGATCCGGGGTTTTATTAATAATTCACAATAGAACTGTGCAAATAGAAACTAAATGCAGGTGAAGTGAAGTGTGTTTCAATAATTTAGTGAGGAAGACGAGCAAAACACAGGGTCAGAAGTGATGGGAAAAAGAGGAGTGATCATAGGTGAAGATTTAGTTCATGATTGATAATAATAATAATAATAATAATAGTAATAATAATAGTAATAATAATAAATCTTATGATATGACAATCTCGATTTGTGACATTATATGAAATAATCCTTTGTCCAATCAGGTGTCTGATAATTAATCACTGATACAAGTTTTCTAATGCACAGCCTGTAGGTTTAAAATAACGCAAATCGCTTAATCCTCATTGGACGAGCCGTGGCTGTGAAATTGCTGTTGCTATGGTTACTGTATTTGTCGTCTTGGGAGCTTTTTATAGGAGAAGAACAGAGCGCTTTATCGCCTGTCGTGTAAAAGGACACATTTCAATTGTCCATAATTATCATCAGCTTCTCCTGAGTTTTCTTTTTTTTTATGACCTTGAGGAAAGTTCAGCCTGTAGGACTGAGAGGTCATGTAACCTGCACTCGTCCTTACCTCTCCTGGAAAGAAAAATTGCACATGATCTAGATCTTTTGATAGAATTTGCTCTAAATGTGTCTCTAACTCCTGAACATGCAGAAACAGCGACACCACCTGTTGAACAACGGAAGTGTTTAGTCGAGTTAGTGACCATCATCTACACAAACCACACTGATTTATCTAACATGTCTTATCTTTTTTTTTACTTTCTCCTCAGTCTATTTCTTTTTATTTCTCTATGTTCATGTTTCATGTTGTTCTGATTGGTCATTACTTTGGCCTGTAACTCGTTATTACTGTGTGTGTGTGTGGGGGTGTGTGTGTGTGTGTGTGGGGGGGGGGTGTAACTGATTAATTATGCTGAAACAATTCTGAGGTCAGTTTTTATTGCTTTAGTTAAAATTCTTTCTTTTCTTTGTTAATCATTTGAACCTCTTTAACCTACTTTACATGTCCTAACTAGTCCATGACAAATATAATCCAATAAAAAGCTATTTATCTCTAATAAAAATTTGTTCATATCAATTAGTTTTGTTGAACAAAATGTCTTTATAAAGCATAAATCAGTTGTAATTTCAAATATTTTATATTGTATATTACAAAATTAACTTTTTTGGCATTTTTATTATTACTATTTTACCTTATAAAAATGTAAGTAAAAGACAATTAACTGATAAATCAATTCAATTTATTAATTTATTAATAATCTATTTATGCCAAGACAGTACTAATAAATACAAAGCGTTGTTTATTTGACTAAGGTGTTAGGAGCACCTGTCTGCCTCTAGATGGCACTCTAATCATTTACATTTACTACAGAGCCCGAGCTCATCATTAAATTTGATCAGAGTGTTTAGGGATGATCTTCACTTTATTTCTTTTTTTTTTTACACAAGCAAATGGATTTCATTAAATAATACAGTATCAGTGTTACAGCTGTGTGAGTATAAGCTGACAGAGGGTGAGGGTACAAACATCCCCTGAGTAGTGCACACTAGAGCGGGGTTAGTGAGTTAACGAGTTAGTGAGCAGATGTGCAGCGTGAGAGACTGAGCTTCATTCAGAGCAGGAAGAAAGACTCACACTGTTTAATCTGCCACATAAAGTCCACTGAGCACTGATCTAACGGCATCAAGCACAATGTGGAGTGTGTGTGTGTGTGTATTGATTGAAGATAAAAAAAAATCTGTACACATCCAACATTAAACTTCCAAATCTTTGTACAAATCAAATAACTATTTTGTTTTTGATCATTTTCCTGATTTTAAGCTCGTACTACAGATTTGAGTTTGGACATGTTTGACTCTGAGTGAGGAAAAGACAGAGGAAGTTCATCCAATTGTTTACGAGATCAGTTCAGCTTCCTAATATACCACAGTGTACATTAAAACACTGTTAGCATTGTTGCACTGCGAGGTTTGATTAGTTTCTCCAGATTAGTTTAGTGACAGCAGGTCTCGCTTCTCCTCGAGTCTTGTGTTTGTGTTTGTTGGTTACGTTATTTAATGACGAGTCGACTGTTAATATGTTGTTGTTTTTTTCCACAGATTTTCCCGTCAGTCAGAGCGAGTTTATCAGGCAGCTAACGCCGCGTCTCCACCGGCCGGCCGCGTTACACACTCTCACGGAACTCATCATTAATTATTAATCTCTCTGATCATCTCTTCTGATGGAGGACATTTAAATGATTTCCTTTTTCCTTTGATGTGATGAAAAGACGCTTTTTATCCGTATTCTGATTTTTTCCCGGTTCTGTTCAGGTTGTCGATCGATCGGGCGGACGAACCGAACCAAGTGTTGGAGCTCTTAAAGGTTCTGTGTAGAACTCACACACGGTGTGTTTCCCTGTCAGGAAGAGTTCCCCACCAGACCCCTGTAAGAGACGCCTATTGTGTGTGTGTGTGTGTGTGTGTGTGTGTGTGTGTTTTACAGCCTCATGTGGAGACTCAGCGAGTGTGTGTTCCTGAGTTAATGATGAGGAATAAACCTCACACAGGACGAGTTCTTCAGCATTTTATGTTCTTAGATTTTATTTATCCTAATAAACACATTTATTGATCTTATTAAAGAACACACACACACACACACACACACACACACACTAAAATATGACTGTTCATTTAATTTTCATTTATTATTAAATTTATTCAGTAATTTATCCTTTGATTGGATTATACCATGGATTTTTATTATCTTTTTCTTGATTATTTATTTCATTTCATTTGTTTAATTATATTTTATTTTTCATTTTCATTTGTTTAATTATATTTTATTTTTTATTGCATTTCATCATTTCAATTTTTAAAAACTGCATTTAATGCATATTTATTAATATTTTTTAAATATTATTTTTTTTTTATTTCTAACCCCCCCCCACACACAGTACGTATATCACACTGCTTTACATTTATGATTATTTTCCATTTTATTTATAGTTTTATAATAGTTTTATATTTTTATTTATATTTGTACACACTTCGGATTTGTTACTTGTTTTTTTTTTATTTGTTTAGTATTAAATGCTGAGAGTGTGTGTGTAAGTATACACCCCCCACCCCTTTCTTTTAAAATAATATATTGTTATTCTCTTTTTATTTATTTTTAATTAATATTTTTTTACCCATTTCCCTCCTTTTTTTATATATATATTTTTTAATCGCTATCACGGACGTCTGTGTTTTTATGCACTTTTGTTTATTTTAACCCGAAAAAATTATGCAGAATTAATTATTATTGGTCTTAAAAGAGAGACCTTATTTCACAGAGAAAGTGTGTGTGTGTGTGTGTGTGTGGTTAACGTGATCTGCATAAGCTGCGTTTACAACAACTTCATTCACACACACACACACACACACACCCACACACACACACACACAGCGAGCAGGTGTGTGTATTCAGTGAAGACGACACTTGCAGTCTAAATGAAATGAATATAATTAATTTTAAAAAAAGTCTAGGATTCAAATGCAAAAAACTTATTTTTGTCATAAATCACGCTCAGAACCACGTGTGTGTTTGTTCTAATGACATTTTCTCGCCGCTGTTCTCGATTAAGAGTGACGAGACGTTGACCTGGGCGAGGGGCGACTGGGCCGTTTTAAACACTTACAGTACTACACATAGACTTTACATTATGGAGGACGAAAAAGGAAACAGTCGATCTGAATGGCATGAAGAAGGCAGAAAAAACATCATCCGTTTGTAAATAAATAATTTAAGAGCAGCTAATTTATTATACAGGGTGAATGATGATTAAATAAAACTCATTTTAACCGGCAATAAACATAAACACTCGTAAACCTGGTGATAAACAGCATGGTGAGAGATCAGTGCAGGAGTGTGTTTAGAATGTGGTTAAGAATAAAATCAGTTTTTTATGAAGAATGAGTGTTTTGGAGGTAGAAGCTGTAGGGTGTTTTCACATTAGAGACCCGAGATTGTTTCTGAGGACGCTCGACCCCACAGTCTGGTTCATATTGATGAGTGAGAACACAATCCTTCTGTGCTCAGGAACCGCGCTCGAGTCCGCTTGAAGAGGTGGTCTCGAGAACGATATAATACTGACCTACACAGCCGCAGCTGATACAGTAGGAACGCACGCGAGAATGGCACTGTCAACATTTTTACCGAAATCTTAATAGTATTAGGTATTACGTGCCAACATGACTTCCTCATTCTCTTCATCTCTTGTATTTTATGGCAGCTTACAAACCAACTTAGATACACACTGCCACCTGCTGTATGGGAAATGCTGTAAATGTGAAAGTGTACCCGAGTACGGAAAAAAAAAAATGTGATCACTGGCGAGCGGGGGGAGGGGAGGGCAGTCGTTTCTGGGCACGGTACAAATCAACTGTGTCCTAATGTGAAAACACTCCTGAATGTAATCATGAACCTGCTTGTGTTCCTCGTGGAAGTGTTTAATGAGTCAGTTTATAAATCGTCTCATTGCATGTGAGATAATCCTGTAGCGCACTAACACTGTACCATAGTGTTAGAGATGATTTATATATATATATATTAAGTGTAATATATATTAAGTGTAATAAACATGATGCATGTTGCATGATGTGTTTTAGATGATATAAAATGCTTAGGGTACAAAATTAATATTTTATTGGAAATTATTATTATTATTATTATTATTATTATTATTATTATTGTGGAGTACCTCTGCTGGGTTTTAGTGTCAGTGATACAAAATGAGACGAGTAAATAAATTTATCAATATGTGAAAGTGTATTGTGTCTGTGTGTTTTGTGGTCATGATAAATTTGCCACAGGTGTGAGTCAGTGTGTGTGTGTGTGTGAATTGAAGTCTCCAAGTCCAGCCTTCTCCTACTCCCTGAGACAAAAAGATAAATGAATTTTTTTTTTGACACCTCATCAATCTGGCAACCCTGCACTTAACCTGACAATAATAATCCAGTGGCTCTCAGCCTTTAGATTATAAAAACAACAACAACATTATATGATACACTTATACATCAGATGATGGAGTTTCTGAATATGCAAATTAGACATATGTGATGTCATCTGAGCACGCATTACTAAGAGTTTATACAGAATCTGTTACACCTGGCAACCCGGGTGTGGGCTGGACATGCGCGTCTCTCTGTGTTTGTTTCTGAGTGTTTGAGTGACACAGCACACACACACACACTGCGGGATCTGCAGCTCACAATGACTCTGGAATTAAGTGTGAATGAGCTGAGAGTGTTTGGAGGAGACCTGAGAGGGGAGTCGGAGGAGTAGGATGGAGCAGAGCAGTGTGGAGTCCTACATCAGGGCCAAGTTTCATCTCTCAGCCTGTCTCATCTGCTGGGCTCTGATCAGAACCTGCCAGGTAACACCACCTCCACTTCACTCATCTCACTCAGGAACTCTGTCATTACTCTAATGCAGTGTGTGTGTGTGTGTGTGTGTGTGTGTGTTTATGCATTTAGAGGAGAGAGGGACAGAACTAACAACCAACACTGAAGTCTGAACTAAAGTCACACAACTGCATGTAATTACACTCATTAATCATCATTTCTCTCTAATGTCTCTAATTAGAGCCTTCGTTAATATCTACAGACATTAAAATGTTTAACACAATAACACCAACAGCTCATATAGAGTTAATATAAAAGTTCAGCCTGTTGCATTTATTCCTACAGATTTACACTTTTTTTATCAGAGGATTAAACATTTTGTTCAGAATCTGTTGTAGAATAAAAGTGTGTGTTATAAACTGTGTGTAAACATCCTGTGTGTTTGATTCCTCTGTTATCGCCAGTGTAGTGTGTTTAATAATACACTCCTAAACACCGCATGTTTAACAATCAGAATAATCTACACTACAGATTAATGTTTCATACTGTACATATATTGCACATACATGAAAGTTTAATAATAATCATAATAATAATAATACAAAATTAGAAAATAAATACTTAAATGCCCTACTTAAATATATTCAATCCCAAACACCTCAAGTAGAAATAAAGACTATGATTTATAATCACATTAAACTCTGTCACATTTATACTTTTCTTGTAGTATACAGTAATACACATGATATCAGGATTGTGAGTGTAAGTGAATGTGAGATGTTGAATGAGGAACAACTGAATACTATTCGTGTATACAGTGGAACCTTGGATTACGAGCATAATTCATTCCAGACAAATTCCAAAATCCAAACCATAAGAAATAATGGAAACTCAAATTATTCGTTCCACAGCCCAAAAAAATAAATACATAAAAATAATTAACCCAAAACAATAAGTCAAAATAAAACAAATTAACCTGCACTTTATCTTTTAAAAAAAAGTTTTTTTAAATCCCGACACATAAGTGTTTCCAGATCTTTAACCTCTCTAATGAGACTTTCTTTTGTTTTACACGTGCGCACACACATGTTATAGTAAACAGTACACGCGCGCTGTACACACGCATACAGTCACAAAATAAAATGTTTCAGTCCACACACACACACATACACACACACTCACACACACACACACACACACTCAAAGTTCACAATGTGCACATCATAAAACCTGAGCCTCGTTTCATTAATCCTTATTTATTATATTTATTATACTGTAATACACAATTCTGACAGCAGAGGGCATTCAATATGACACACAGCTCCTTTAAAAGCTTTAATACAGAAGGGGTTTAACGTGGGATAAGTGACACATAATGAATCGTACTGTTAAATGTAAATAATTGGTGCGGTGATGGCTCAGTGTGTTAAAGCTCTTTGTTATTGATTAGAAGGGTGATGGTTCGAGCCCCAGCTCTGTCAGGTTGCTGCTGTTAGGACCTTGAGCAGGACCCTTAATGACTGACCCTGCACTCTGACCCCAGCCTACTAACGATAGGGATATGAGATATGCGAAGAATAAAGAATTTCAATGTACAGTAATGTATATTTTACAAATAAAGGCCAAACTTAACCCACATCGGGATGAAATAAGGCCGAGTTACTGTCGGCACCTGGGAGGTGATTATTTTCAGCACGACACCAAGTGTTTTATTCCTCCTACACTGCGTCAAATTACAAAACTGTAACATTTATGAAAGCACTGTACACCATAACTTTATCAGGTCATAGTTAGATTAAATGTTGTGTGATGTTTCTTCTGACCAATCAGAGCGCAGCGTTTGTTTGAGCAGCAGTGTGTTAGATGTGTGGACTCGTAGCGCTGCCTAACTCCGGCCTGTCTCTGCTGTCTGTGTTTCAGAGGAGGTTACGGGCGTCTTCGGCCGTCTCGCAGGTAAGACTCTGAGATCACTTCCTGTTTTTAAAACGGTCTCTCTAATCATTCAGATGAAAGCATGAGCCCAGGTTGTGTTTAGAGCTGAGCGGTCTAATGATCACACACACACACACACACACACACACACACACACACACACACACACATATTCCAATAAAACAATTCCAATCCAGATCAACATGGATTTTATTGGATGCAAAAGTTTTGGCACCCACTAATAAACCCTCTGACATGTTCAAACCACACACAGAGACTGTAACTTTAATGAACTGGAGTGACGTTAAACATAAAATGTGTTCTGTGCAAAAGTTTTGACACCCACCCAAGACATGTGTATGATTACACTGATAGTATTAAAATGTGTTACATCACGTTATGTTATTTATTTGCGTCGCGTATTAATGTTATATTAATGTGTTGATTTCTGTTGTACATAATGCAAACAGTTTTTTATTTATTTAATATTTAACTTTATCTTACATGATTGTGTGCTTCTGTAGGATGTTAACATGTTGTTATATACATTTAGAATTTTTTTGAATTCGTGCTCCAGCTTTGTGTGATGATATTAAATACTGTATGTGTTTATTAAGTTGTCGGAATTTTTAAACACGACCTCGGAGTGTCATGTCAGAGCGTTTAGATTTTTCAGCTACACACTGTGAGTTTGATCTAATCGTTCGTCTTCAGACTCGAGCTGTGCTGCACTTTTAACCTCTTTATCTCGCGTGTTTGGTGAAAAACACGTCTGTACATGTCGCGTGCTGGAATTGTGTAATCACTCACACACTGATGTGGTGTAGTGTGTGTGTGTGTGTGTGTGTGTGTGTGTGTTAATTAGCCCAGGTCTAGATTGTATTGCAATACAGATGCAGAATCCACCAGTGTAGAAACACACAGCGTCTGGTTTCCTTCAGCTCTGTAAATAAAGAGTGTGTGTGTATGTGTGTGTGTGTGTCTGTGTGTGTGACTGTGTGTGTGTGTGTGTGTATGAAAGAAGTAGAGAGAGAAATCTGTGAGCAGGTACAGACGAGACTCAGCTCAGATTTCATTTCTTTTTGCCGGAGTGTGTGTGTGTGTGTGAGTGTGTGTGTGTGTGTGTGTGTGTGTGTGTGTGTTGCAGATAAGACTCCCGCATGTCTGAGCAGGTATAAATGCAGCATTTACGTAAAACGGAGCTGCATCTTGATTTTCATTCCTGTGTGTGTTTGATCTGACGTGATGATGATGATGATGATGATGATGGTCATGTGATTGTGTGCATGGTTCCTAAACAGCTACACACGCTGTTCAGATCTCTATAACCTGGTGTATATTTTATAACAAACACCCTCGGTACCTCAGGAGGGACTCCAGCAGCCGCTCCAGAAGGAGACACCGAGAGGAACCCGGGCGTGTGTGTGTTTCTCTTCTCTCTCTTCTTCTGGGGAACATTTACATTTACACTGTTTGGTGGATCTTCATATCCATGGGGGTTTTTGTTTATCTCATTTGTTTGGAGCCCTGCACAAGGGGATAAAACTCACAACCTTCTGATCAGTGCTCCTGAGTCTTTACTGATCATGTGTGAACAGACCCTTAAACTTAAAGAGCCTCACACTCAGAGTGTAAAGGGTTAACACGCTTGTGTGTGTGTGTGTGTGTGTGTCTGTGTGTGTGTGTAAGTCTAAACGGCGTAATCAGTTGGCAATAAATAAATGAATAAAGCGCTAAATAAAGCCACTTCCTTGTTAATTATCTCATTATAAAGAAACGCCGTACAGTGCCATGTCATTAGTGTGTAAAGAGCTGAAGGGGATTGTGGGTAATACCTGTCGTGCATGTTTTTATGGCCAAGTTTTAAATGTGTGTGTGTGTGTGTGTGTGTGTGTGTGTGTGTTTGTGTGTGTTTTTTGTGTCACCGCTTCCTCTAGCTCGTGTCACTCGAAGCCCTGCAGGGTTTTATTACATTTTTTTTGTTCTTCCGACAGTTTTGGGTTTTTACACACGTGACATTCTGGTCCTGCAAGATTTTCTGCTTTGTGTGAAAAAAAAAATAAAAAATCAAAAGCCCTGAGGACGTCCTGTGGCAGGTTAATCCCAGCCAGACGGTTAGTGTGGGAAAAAAACCTGAAGGAGCAAAACACAGACAGACGGAAGGAGGGAAACACACACGACAAGAAAAGGACTCACAGACACGGCGACAGGTGAGAGGGGGCGGGGCTACAGTGGGGTATCGGGGTATATGGGGTATCTACACTGCACGCTTTAGTGCAAAATATAAGTAACCACATCCTCTGGTGGCTCCGCCCCTTTTACTATTTAACATTTCTAATAAAAGTCAGTTATCTGTGTGCTTAGGGGCGGGGCCTGGAGTCTGAATGGTTGCTGTGGGGTAAGGGGCGGGGTCAGGGCTACGATTGGTTGCTGTGGGGCTAGGGGCGGGGTCTGGAGTCTGAATGGTTGGTGTGGGGTTAGGGGCGGGGCCTGGAGTCTAAATGGTTGCTGTGGCATTAGGGGCGGGGTCTGGGGTACGATTGGTTGCTGTGGGGCTAGGGGCGGGGTCTGTTGTATGACTGGTTGCTGTGTGGTTTTGGGCGGAGTCTGTGGTCCAAATAATTGCTGTAGAGTTAGGGATGGGGTCTGTGGTCTGATTAGTTGGTGTGGCATTAGGGGCGGGGTCTGTGGTCTGCAAAACATCAAAATCAAATGATATCTTGTTTCACAGAACATATCATAAGCATTAAGTAAGGCGCGACTATAATGATTGTTCTGTATTATTTGACTGAATAAGTTGGTTGCGTTATGACCTTTTGACCTTGTGTTGTTCTGTAGAAACTTGTGTGTGGTGTCTGTGTGATGGAACTGATTTATGTCTCTGTACATCATCACTGAGCAGCTGTTCCTGTCCACCACCATGCAGCTGCTGTTCCTGACGCTTCTTTCCTTTTATTTGCTCTGTGTGTGTGTGTGTGTGTGTGTGGAGGCTGGAATAGAACAGTGGTGTAGAATAACACATGCAGCTCTGTGCTGGAGCTGGACGTGTCCTTCAGAACGCTCACTGGGAGTTCTGCTCCCCATGATGTCATCAGACTTTAACTCCAGCACAGCTCTGAGTGTACAGTTCCAGCTGCTAACATCAGCGTGTTTATCACCATCCTCATCATCCTCATCATCATCATCATCTTATCCGGTCACTGAGATTAGGGGTTACACGGGGTCAATAGTTAAACCTCTGTGTGATGTCATAAGTGCGACTTGTAGAATGCAGGTAGGTCACATGACCTCCTGAGTAACCAATCAGTAACCAGTGAACACAGAAAGGTGACTTTATCTGGAGAACTTTCCTGCTATTCAAAGCAGCTCTTGACTCCCTGCACACTCCAGTTCTCGCCCTGAGCGACAGAGTGAGCGACCTCCGGAGGCGGGTTCTGGTGCTGCAGCAGTCACCTAGCATGGAGACAATCCTCAGAATCACTAGAGAACACCCAAGCACAGCCTCGAGCTGACTAACTTGAAGGCAGCGCGATCCTCACAGCGTAACACAGCGCCACCCAGAGCTCAACACAGACAGATGTTCACCCCAACTTTTTAATCGAGTCTCTGAGTCTCTCAGTTTGCTTGTTTTTAATCCAGATATGTGAGTCTGATCAGTAAAATAATTCGTTCAGTTTCGTTTAGGATTCAAGTGCGAGTTTGGTTGATGACTGACTTCACTTCTCCTTCGAACACACCGCTTCAGTTTCTGAGTAAATGAGCTACTGCTGAGCCACGCCCCCTCCAAAAGAGCAGAGCTGAGCAACAAGCCAGTCAAGAAGCTCTTCTTATATGAGGTCACATGAGGCTTGTTTAAAGCCCGGTCCATAGACGTGAGGTTTTGCTGTAGTCTCT
>NC_071124.1:25187500-25205000 GCF_024256425.1 Clarias gariepinus
CACAGACAACAGAACACCTGCACAGCATCTGTAAGTATGTCTGTGTTGTGAACAGCGCTAGTAACTTGACCGGTTAGTTAAACACTGATGTTTGTTTATTTAGTTTTTTTGCTGAGTCCTGTGTTCTGATTGGTCAGTCGACGTTGATTAATTCTCTCTAACAGCAGCTCTGACAGTAGTGTGGGTTTATATGATTGTGCTTGCTCTGATACGTTAGCGTTAGAGTGCTGATGAGAGCGTTTCAGCGGGTTGGTGTTAAGTGATGGCACTCATTAGCACCGTGTGCAGGACGACTGCTGGATCAGTGCTCGATGAAAGACGGAATGCAAACAGGAGCCGGGTTGCCTGATCTGTGTTTTCTCCTCTGAAAACATGCTCCTTTTGATGATGATGATATTTTGGATTTATGTATTCCAGTTTAATTGCTAGCGTTTTGCCAGAGGAATATCTGGAGGCTTTTCTTTACGTGGTCTATTAGATACACAAGTGGGGTTAAACGAGATGTTAGTGTAGAAGACAAAGATCGTATTAAAGCCGCATGAAATTGAATCTGATGCTTTTACTCCAGGATTGTGTTAGTAAACCAGTTAATTTTTTTATTACTTACGATATTAATAATACAGTATACACTGCTGGCTAAAAAATAAATAAATTACTAATATTTCGTTGCATCGCCTTTTGCTTTGATTACGGCCGTGGCATCGTTTCAATACGTTTATGCAACGTCGCAAAGTTTATTTCCATCCAGAGTTGCATGAGTTTCTTGTACTGATGATGTGAGAGTCGGACCAGTGTGTAAAGCCGTCTCCAGCACGTCCCAAAGATTCTTACTGGACTCTCCTTCACAACTTTAGAGTGATGAGTCCTGGCATCTTGAAATTTGCTCCGTTCCATCAGTGAAGAACTAAACCCTCCATAGATGTGATCCTCTGGTGATTCAGTACATTCAGGTGGTCAGCTGACTTCATTTTATTGCCCCATAACGTTACTGAGTCTAGACCTGAGTAACTGATCAACCCCAGATCATAACACTGTCTCCAGAGGCTTGTACAGTGGACACTATGCATGATGGGAGCATCGCTTCATGTCCTTCCCTTCTCACCCTGACACGCCCATCACTCTGGAATAGGATCAGTCTGGACTCATCAGGTCACATGACCTTTCTCCATCACTCCAACTTTATCTCCAACTTTAATCTTTATGCTCCCTAGAAAACTGAAGCCTTTTTTTCTAATGAGTTTTAATGAGTGTTTTTATTATGGACACACAGCTGTTTAGTCCCTATCCTGTTAGTTCTCATCACGCTGTGTGTGTGTGTGTTTGTGTGTGCTTTTACTGTCACCCATTTGCTTGGTGACTTTTTAGGGCCCAAGCACTAGCAGGACCCTCTTGTTTTCCTAAGGATTTTTTTTCCACTAAACTCAGTACACATTTAGAGCTCATTAAACTGAACAACTTTTGCACCACATGTCCTGGGTTCAACTCAACAGGAAGTCAGTTATTTTGGGTCGGTCACCAACACGCAGCCGATGGATTTTGATATACTCCTCCTAGGGGATTTATCAGATCGCCACCAGTCCGGGCCGATGTGATCTAAAGACTTTGAAGACACAAAGTTGCGGACAGATTTTTGATATCTCAAACGGGTCAGCCATGATGATGTCCTAAACTTACGCTGAAAAGTGATTAATAACTATCTGTGTGGCCTTATATTGAGTGACACGTTCAGTGACACATCCAGTGACATCACATTGAGTAACATCATAGTGTGATGCTTTTTTTTTTACAGCATCTGTGGCCTATTCGACATCACAAATGTTAACACACACACATCACATGCATACTAACACAGACTCACGCACCACACACAAACGTGCACAAACACATTCACCCTTCACACACACGTGGGGATTAAAGGATTAAAATCATAAAATTTTTAACAGTATACAAAGATAACTAAAGTAAACAGTGTGCAATTGGTGCGGTGCACCCGGGCAGCAATGTCTTTTTGTAGGTCCTAACATGCTCGACAGTTACATGCTACAGTTGTGTGGTGCGTGCGCTCAGGGTGGCGATGGCACAGGGTGCTTGGGCCCGCTCATCGTTGCTTGCAACTATATTTTGTTTTTTAAACTAAAGCAGGAAATAAAATGAACCTCAATTAAAATTCACACGAGGGAGAATCAGACGCGCTGGAGGGGAAAGGGGCGAGAGGGTCTTTCGGTGTTTTCGTTGCCAGATCTGAAGTGTGGGATACGGCTATCTAGTGATATTGATAGGTCTCTGTGATTCAGATCTGGCAACCAGACAGTTGGACCTGACTCCTGTCTGTAGAACCGCAGTGTGTAATGTTGCTCCAGGCGTATGTAGAGCGGCTCGGAGCTGCACGTTGCCAGGCGTGGTGTTCCGGTGCTGTCGTCTGCCTCGGTGCACATCCTCTGACTGATGTGTGTGTGTGTGTGGTACAAGTGTGTGCCTGTACCTGCATTTCGTGCAGCTGTTTTTATTCTCTATGTCATAGCTTTGTATGTGTGTGTGTGTGTGTGTGTGTTAATGGGTGGGATAATTGCATGATTCAGCTTGTAGTTTCATGAGTTTTTCACCATTTTTAACATTCAGTGCTCCAGGAAACCTTAGTATCTTAATGCACGTCCTTATAAAAATACCAGCCTGAGCCGCATCAACACCAAGCTAAGACAAGAACTAAGAAGACAAAGGCTGGTGTTGTGTTAGGACACTTGTCTCAGTCTGTGCTTGTTTTCTTTTTAAAATTAGAGGTTTCGAAGTGATGAACTAAATCTCTTCTCCTTCTCCTTGTAGACTCCAGCTGTCAGGAACTCTGCTACAGAAGATGTGGACTCACTTCCGGAGGATCACGCAGATGTTCGGAGTGAACCAACGCAAGAAGAAGCTCTGGACATGATGGAGGAGTATTTTGAGACACGCTCGTGGCATAGCAACACATCCTCGGATTGTACTGAAGATCATGAGAACTTCTCTTCTCCTGGCCTCAGAAAGCTGGACTCAGAAAGTCATCATGAAATCTTTGACGTTTCACAGATGAACACGGTCGGAGAGAACCTCATGTTCCCATCAGGAAGCGAGTGCAGTGTGACGAATTTGGACGTAGGTTCAGGATGTGCAGTTCTCAAGGAAGCTGGATTTCCTTCTTTCACAGACACTTGCATGTTCCACACACCACAAGACTCAGATCTTTTTACAACTTCTAAGGAATTCGTGGTAAAAGTGGAAGACAGGTGCAGTGCAGGGATTTTAGATGGTTTGTTGTGTGATGAAGCTGCAGATTCGTCGCCATCTGAGAAGGCTAGACTTCCTTCCATCCTGCAGTCCAGAACATCATCAGGAGGCTTGATGGGTTCAGATTTAATTGCTGCAACCATAGGAGATGTGGATGTTTTTCCTTCTAAATCCCTCAGTAAACTGGACTCTTCTCATTCAGAAAGTTCGAGTTATGTTCTCGAGATAAACACTGGCAAAGAGCAACTCATGACACTATTAGCCAATGACCCGGAGGTAAAGATTGCTGATGATTCAGGGCTTCTTTCATTTCCTGAGCTTGTGTCAGAGGAAGCTGGACTTCCTTCCATTTCTCAGGCTACATCTGAAGAAAGATCTACACTGACTGACAGAGGTGAATCAGCACCTCAGTTAGAACAAACTCCTGATTTAAGCACATATCATGGAACATGTTCTTCTCCTAAAAGCTCTCCTGACCTCAGCAATCTGCATTCAGTGTGTGATGAAGTTCTAAATGTTTTATACCTTGAGGAAGCTGGACTTCTTTTCACCTCTCAGGCTGCTGTTTCTGTCCCTGGTTTGTTAGATCCACAACTTCTCACAATTCCTGAAGAAACACCTGGGCTTATCTACAGAAGTACATCCGCACCAGAGTTAAACAAGACTTCAGCATTCACTGCTAAAAGGAATTACGTAGCTCACGGTATTATCTTTCCTTCTCCTAAAAGCTCTCCTAACATCAGAAATCTGGACCGCTCTTCTTCAGATAAAAAGAACAATGGTCTTGACATGAACATGGATGTAAAGCACCACATGGTACCACTGGATAATGACTTAAGCTTGGTAACTTCAAATGATCTAGAGAATGCAGAACTTGTTCATCAATTATCTCCAGAGGAAACTGGACTTCCTCCCAGCCCCCAAGCTTGCATGTTTAACACAGATTCTATCAATGAGCGATGTGAAGCAAAACACCTTAGCACTCCAGATTTAGACATTATGGACTTTTCTTCTTCTGTACACATTAGCATCTCCAGAAACTCTTTGCATTCAGAAGGAAAGAATGATGATCTGGAAGTGACGATTCAAGGAGAGGAACTCATGGAAGGTGTCTCCAATACAATTAGCTTAGATGATTCCAAGTGTGAGGAAGTTTTAAATAGTTCATTTCTTGAGGAAGCTGGATTTTCCATCAACTCACAAACTAGCGTGTCTTCAAAAAGCTTAACAGATTCACAACTTTTGGTATCTTCTAAAGAGACACTTGCACTGACTGGAAAAAGTGAAGCTGCAGCTCGGTTAGACAGCACTCCTGATTTGGATTCTACAATATTTTTTCCTTCTGAACAATCTCCTGAACTTGCAATTGTGATGTCCTCTCAATCAGAAGAAAAGAACGATGGTCGGGTGATGAACACAGATGGAGAACATTTCATAGAACCTCTGCCAAGAGAATGCAGGGTGATAATTCTTGATGATAATTCTGCAGATGGTTTATCTATTAAGAGGGTCTCCAATGACGATGGAATTTATTCTATCTCTAATGCTAATATATCTGACCCAGGTTTGGTAAATTCACAACTTTTTTCTACCTCTGTAAAACCACCTGAGTTCACCTGTGAAAGTGAAGCAGCTCCCCAGTTAGAAAAATTGTCAACACTGGTTATTGCCAGCAACAATCAACTGGATTATTGTTCTCTTAAATGTTCTCCTGACCTTAAGAGCGTAGAAAACCTGGAATTATCTTTTTCAGAAGTAATGAATGATGATCAGCAGATGAATGGTGATCAAGCAGAAACTGAAGGACCATTGGAAAATTGTGCAGTAGAGGTCAGTGCAGATTCAGGAGATGATTTAGCTGCATGTTGGTCATCTCTGGAAGAAGCTGGACTTCCTTTTAACTTACACACCACCACAGTATCAAAAGACTTGAACGATTCAGAACTTTTTACAGCTAAAGATAACCTTTCATCTACTGAACAAAGTGACACAAAGCTCGAGTCAGAATCAGGAGGTCCGAGCAGAGATCTTGCAGATCCTTCTTCTCAACACTATAAAAATCTCGATTTATCTAATTTAGAAATAAATAATAGTTGTCTTCCATTAAAAACAGACACAAAAGAACTTGGAGTGCCATTGATAAACACGACTAAGACCTTGTCCAAGGAAGCTGGACTTCCCTTCATCTCCCAGTCTAGCATGTCTGATACAGATCTGTCGATTGACCAAATTGACGCTGTGACCCAGTTGGACAGCAGGTCTGATCTTAGTGTTGTTTCTAAACAGCAACTCGATTTTCGTTCTCCTAAAAGCTCTCCAATCATAAATCTAGGGATGAACATGAATGTGGATCAGCACTTGGTACCACTGGAGAATGACTGCAGAGTAGCAATGTCAGACGATCTACAGAATACAGACATTGTTAATCGATTATCTTCTAAAGAAGATGGACTTACAGATTTGATCAGTTCACAACTTTTTAACATTTCTAAACACACCCTTGCACCACCACATGGAGAAAGAAGTTTAAAGAATGCATCTGATTTAACTGGTCTAGGTAGAAATGAAGAACAAACTGATAGCATAAGTAAAATTGAGAATATCACAGTTTTTAGAATGACCACAGATATTATAGAACCTTTAGGGCAGATGGATGAAGCTGGAGTTAACCTTTTAGACATAAATAGCAAGATGTTTGTTGATCCATCAGTAGATGCTAAGATGTTCATGGTTCCATTAATGAAAGGATGTTCTTGTGTTCAATCTTGTGACAGATCTGGGCTTCAACTTGAAGGTGCATCATCTCTCCAAAATGATCTGAAGCAGGTTTCAAACCTTAACATCAACAGTTCTTCTGCTTTTAAAGATGATAATGATTGTTCAGCAGAGGAAGGTTCCTCAAGTCTGTTGTATGTTGATGATTTCATTTCAGAGCCTTATGTACCAGTGATCAGTAAACAAACTTTGGATTTAGGTTTGAACAACGATGAAACTGAAAGATGGTCTAATAATTTAGATGATTTGGTAAACCTACAATTCCTGCAAAACTCATGCAGTGTAAAGGAATTCACTGCCAAACCCCAGAAGGAGCAGGAGGTCATTTATTCAGATAAGTCAGGTGACATTGACTCTTATGCGATGCTGTTTTCTGGTAAAGAATCACAAAGTGTTGTTTATTCTCAAGGAAATGTTCTAGAACACCCTCCGGGTCCAGTTGAGGTTTTCTTTAAAGAATCAATTCCTTTACATTCCGTTAATGTAACAAAATGTAGCAAACAGCCCCTCGAAGGAGACCAAGTCTGTGCAAAAAAGCAGGAAGTTAGAATTTCATACGGTGATTACTGCATGCAGGAAAACACTGGTTTAAAAACCTTGCTGCATTCTGCCACATCTCAGGGTTCAGACACTAACAATAATACAAAGCAGCACACACCTGAGACTCTGCACACTTCACCGAGCTCCATACTAGAACACAAGCTCTGGTGTCACACACATCCATCGGTGCAAGATGGTCCTTTGGGTGTCCTTTCAAATTTATCAGATAATTCTGCCAGCTGCTTTGAGAATCCTGAGACAATCATGATGGATTCCAAAAGGGATATTTTAAATGCTCTTAGTGTAGATGGTGGTTCTCAGAAGAACATCTTTGAAAAAGATCACCTGTTGGACCAAGCGCAATGTGGACTGGTTACATTCAGTGGTCAAAGTTCAGAGTTTTCACAAGCTTTTTCTGAAAATGGACCTCTATATCAGAAAATGTTCCAAGAGCAAAGCCTGCTGCCTCACTCTGCCTCAACCAGTGTTACTCATGGATTAGGAAATAATGAATTTGAAACTGAACCTTACTGTCCAGATTTTCTACAATTCCAGAGTTTCCCTTTTATCGATTCTAGCATTGGTTCAATGTCAGATTCCGAGATTCAGCACATTATGGAGTCAGAGCAACCTCAAGAGACCTTAGATGGTTTAAATGGAAAACAGAAGGACCTTGGTTTATCTGTGAACAGTAATCAAAATGATATGCTATACAATGTCAGGTCTGTAAAAGAAGCGTATGATAAACCATATCATGTAGACACTACTTGTTTGACAAATGAGTTTGAAAGTGTTGATGATCCTCCCAATTATGCATCTCAAGATCACAACTTTGTCACCATAAATAACAAAGTTGAATTTACCAGTCAGAGCCCAACAGAAAGCAGCTTTACCTCCACCGACAGCATCCAAAAGATTAAGGAAACCAAGAGCATGTCTGCAGGGAAAAGCTCAAGGTTCTCCATGTTCACAAGAATCCCTTCTTTCCGCAAAAGCAAGAGAGAGGTCAAGGATGCAATCCAGGTTGAGCCAGAGACAAAAATACCTCCTGAGGTTAAAGAGGAAAAGAATCAGCTACCTAACTATAATCCTGCTGCAGATCTCGTGACAAAATACGAGGATCAATCTAGTGACATCACTGGAAAACTTGGTGTATCCTGCAATGGACGACCCAAATCCACATCCAGTTCTAAAAACACACAGCAATATAACTATAACAGTGAGCGAGTGCAGATTCAACCTGTGTTTAATCTCCAAAAGAAAAGCAAAAACGGCGAGAACTTTCTCATAAAGCTTGCTCTGGCTCAGAGGTCTCTGTCAAGCTTCTTCGAGGTCCGAACTGGTGAAAAAGACAATCAACAGGATTTCAACATGCTGAACCAGGATACAAAATCCAGGCAGTCTTGGAAAAAGAAGAAACCATCTAAAGAGGCCGAGCTGCTAAAGAGAACTCGCTCTCTTCCTGGACCAAGTGGTACCAAGTCTAGACGTGGTCTTCAGAGTGACTTTGTGTCTGGGTTAACTGAGGACTATCCAGATCCTCAGGAATTCCAGAGCTGCAAGGAGGATTCGAAAAGCACATCACATCCTGGCATGCTAGCGTCCGGACCTGAGGCGGAGCTTGCAGCGGGGGATACACTATCTAATCGCCTTGGTAAAAACTCTGATGTTTTTGAGACTGTCCAAAGATCTGAGGACATTACAGAGACACTGATGCACCCTAGTGCTTTTGCTCTTGCTTCTTCATCTTTTACAAGATCCCTAGGTTCCTTTGAAAGTCTTGATACTCCCAGTAAGCCAATCACCCCTAAACCACAAAATCCTGGGGTTTGGAGCCAAAGGAGCAGTTTCCGCTACCCCTCAAAATCTGTTGCTACCTCCTTGTGCTCGCTGGGTGAGGGTCCGAGTTTAGAGGGACAGTCAGAGGGTTCACAAAGGCGAATTGTGCAAAGGGCAACACGACTCGCATCGGCTCAGTTCTTCGATTCTGAGTACTTAGTTGAGGGCAGCAACTCGGACAACCAATCTCAAGCCAGTCTGGTGTCCAGCAGCTCGACCACAGAGTCTGAGGTGAGTCTTTATGATTATGTAGCAGTCTTGCAGCTTTTTTTAGTATGTGGTAGAAGGGAAATGATCAGTGAAGTGATGAAGCGAAATTACTGCTATCATGTGATTTATTTCCCCCTGAAGCAGCTCATCTTCAAGTGTTTTATTTCTTTTTTACATTAGCATCAGTGACACCTCAGACTGTATCTGTCTCGAGTCATATTTAATCTTTAATAACATTTATGAAACATATTACTTTCTGTTCTCACTTAGGTTATACAGCAATAAACACTCATTCCCTCACCAGTCTTTACGATGTCAGAAAACTTAGTGACAGGTTTAACACTAACACTGTAGTCACTTTCCCTAAATATTATAAAAATAAAAGAAAGGTTTTGTTGTACATTGACTCTTTTAATGATATCTTTATGTTTCATGCATCAGAGGACCAGAAATCAGTCTCAGAAAAATCTGTCTTATGTCTGTCCAGCCAGATTCTGTCTCAGCGTCACACAAAACTGTCCATCTAGACTTTACTGAATCTCCTGCAGTCCTTAGATCTCTACCTGAAGTTTAATCTGCACCATCAGTGAATCTAAATGTGGAGTAAAAGTGACGTTATGAACAGTTATGTGTGGGATTTAATAATCTACTGTAAAATAATCTACTAATGCGCTACTGTCTCAATGTAAACAAACACCTGCACCAATAGATATTAATTAGAAAAGATAAAGTGAATATTTTGACTGGGATTAGTTCATATTTTCACTTTGGCTGAAATAACAGCGCTGAAGTGGTATAAGTGAATTTTAACACGCTGGAGTGGTTTTAAGACAAAACTTCATCTTTATCCGATTTACTAAAATCATCAGATTATTTTTAGCTTTAACCTTTTAACGACGCGTACTAACGCTAGTACTAAATAAGCGTATGTTTAAAGCCAACATACCATAATAGCGATTACTCATGTTTATCATTGTTCAATAATTTGGTCACCTCTTTGATTGTCCACTTAAAAGCCTGGACAGGATGGCTGTAAATCCTCTCTTCAGTCGTCTTCCTCCGTGCTCCGTGTCAAAAGAAGCGACCGGCGTGTGCTCCGTCCCAGACCCCTCTCAGACCTCTGCAGCTGGAGTTCTCCTCTGCAGGAGATTGGAGAAACGGCGGCCGATTACACTCAGGAGAGGAACATCACAGACAGTTTGAAGGCCAAGATAGAGAAGCGCTCGTGCTCAGACGAGGGGCTCGGGGAGTTCCGAGAGGTGCCAAAGATGAAGGCTGTGATGCAGAGGAGCCTCGGGACACTGAGCTCGAGGTCTGAGGAGCAGCAGAAAGTAAGAAGCTCAAGAACGAGGGAACTGTTTCCTGGAACTTTCCTGCTCCTGGACATCTGTCTTGTTGCTGCTTTTCTACTTCCTCTTTCACTTCCTCCAGAGCACTCTCACACTGGTCCTGAAGTGGCTCGGATCTGTCTGTCTGCCTGTCTGTCTGTCTATCTCTCCATACATCTTTTTTTCCTGTGTTTTGAAATTATGTTTAGTTTTACATTTTAAGATCCCGCTTCAGGTTTCTCAGTGCAACAAACCATGAACTTCCTGTTTCTCCTGTTTCTCCTTTTTTTTCTTCCTCTCGACATGGCATAGATGTTTTATAGGATTTTCTTGGATTTTGATCAAACTCAGCAGAGAGAGAGAGAGACATCACTGTACCACTTAATGTACAGATAATGATTGTGATGATGATTTTATCTTAGAAATCAGATGCAATGTTTTATAATAATTCAGGTGTAAAAGCTGTTGATGTTTTTTTTATGCCCAGGGGGGGATGAGACTGTCCTTCACGTCTGCACCGCAGTCTTCCATGTCCCTTAAAGATCACTTCTTCTCTCAGAGCACTCCCATTGGACTCGACTGTCTCCACTGGCCACGTCCAGTTTCATTCTCAGGTGAGGATGGAGTAAAAATGTTTTTTTGTGATTTGTGATTGGTTCCTCAGACTTTGTAGTGGACTGACAGTGTGACTCCCCATGCACTGACATAAGTGACATGCTCGTGCAGCCTGGGACATTCATGAAAATAAAGTCTAGTGGGTTTTATTATTAATTAAGAATCTGTAGAATATTTAATTTCTTAAACTTTAGAGAGATAATAGTGATGTTACATTATAATAGAACATAAATATTGTCTTCTGTCTTACATTGATTGTCCTATAGGGGGCGACAGAATCAAAAACAATGTCTTTTTTGACAAAGCCAGTTCTTAGGAGGTTTGCTATTAAACGGCAGTAGCACCAGACATGAACTAGCACATGGTTCACTTTGGTGAAGCTGGGGCTTGAACCACTAACCCTCAGCAAAGTGAACCATGTGCCGTTTAATAGCAAACCTCCTAAGAACTGGCTTTGTTTTTCCATGGGCTAGAGTCATGTCATTTCATCACTGTACATGTCTGTGTACGCCACTACTTTCCCAGCAATGCTCGCTTCAACAATAATGGGAAGCACAACAACAACAACAACAACAACAACAACAACAATAGCGACCTTCAACATGGCTTTGTGAGCAGTTATCATTACTCCATGTCATGGCTTTATCATTACTTAGAAAGCATTTGAGTTTCCCATGGCATATTGACTTAAGTTTTTAGATGAGCTTTGATTATCCTGTCCCCAACCCCTGACGTAAGCAGTTCTTTGTTCTGACCCAGCAAAGTGTTGGTGTCGCCATGGAACCGGGTTTTTCTCTCTGAACTTACTCTGGAACTGTCTTAGTGGAATAGGGGCCACTGATGGACTCTTGAGCAAGGCCCTTAACCTTATCTGCTCCAGGGGGCGCTGTATCATGGCTTACCCCGCTCATGGCTCTGACCACAGCCTCTCACCGTAGCTGGGACATGTGATGAATAGAGCCCTTCTCCAGCCAGTGATGTACATGTGTCCTGTTTCTATAGACTGATTTGAACATTTAACAGGTTTGTTTTGGTAATCGATTCCTCTGTGGTGTTGCTGACTGCAGTTTCCTCCCTGGTTTTCCGGAGTGTTTTACAGTGATGTGAATGTTATGTTGTGGATTTGTGGTGAAACACAGTACTGCAGTTCTACCTCAGCCAGGACAAAGGATTAACCAATCAATGTAAATTACACTGTAATTAACTTCATTATTGGATCTGTGCTGCACGCTAAACGTCCGGTTATGCATTTGTGTCGGGGCGTGGCATAACGAAATCAGGAAATGCATAAATTATGTTTAGAATCAAGTTTCTGTGAGTATTTGTCAATAAGCACATGTGTTGGCTGGAGTGTGTGTCCTCATGCATTTTAACAAGTATTCTCTCTGTCTCTCTGTCTCTCTGTTTTGACTGTCTTCTTTCTGTTGAACTTTCTGCCTGTTTACCCAACTGTCTGTCTATTGTATCCTTCTTCTATTACTCTGTTTCACTATTTGTCTGGCTATTTTGACTGTCTCTATCCGTCTGTCTCACTACCTCATTGTGTCTTTCTCTGTCTTACTTCCCCCGAGTGTCTCTCTTTTTGTCTGTCTCTGTCTAAATCAGTGAATGTATGTCTAAAGGTCTGTTATCTATTTGTTTTTTTCCCTGTCCATCTGTCTCACTGTTCCTCTGTCTGTCTATCTGTATTGAGTCCCTTTCTCTCTTTGTTTAATTAGGTCTGTCAGTCTGTCTCTGTATAAAGACTGATGGAGGGATACACATCTGTAGGTGTGTGTGTATGTGTGTGTGTGTGTGTGTGTGTGTAAAAGAGATACAGGCTCCTTTGAGACAAAGACTCCATTATTGCTGTATAACATTTCTGTCCCACGCCGTGACCTTTGTGGACGCAGCACAGTGAGTCGACCCTCTCGCATCGCTCCGCTAGCACCTGGTTAGCAGCTAGCACAGTGCTAGCACAGGGCTAACTCAGGACCTGGCTAGCACATGTCACACTTGTCTCTAATCAGTTCTGTGTGACACTGTGTGTGTGTGTGTGTGTGTGTGTGTAAGAATGAGAGTGATTACCATAGTGGCAGCGCGGTGGCGTAGTAATTAGCACTGTCGCTTACGCCTTTAGGTCATGGATTGGATTCCCGCCTCAGGTCAGTGTGTGTGTGGAGTTTGCTTCTTCTCCCTGTGCTTGTTGGGTTTCCTCGGGGTACTCCAGTTTCCTCCCACAGTCCAAAGACATGCAGGTTAGAATAATTGGCGTTCCCGAATGGCCCTTTGTGAATTATATTGAAGTGTGTGAACTGAATGTTGGCCGGAGGTTCTACCACAGTCATAGAAAAAAATTGGAATAAATACGATGGTCACCATCGGCCTCCACCGTCCCGACTCGGACTACAGACGTTCTAGATGGACGGATTATTGAAGTGATACGCTGTTTCTGTCTGCAGAGTCGTGTCTGGTCCGACCCTCGGCGCACACACTCACACAGGCTGCAGCACTCGGTGAGTAAACACACACCACGCTCATTTACCTGTGATCACCTGTCACACTCCTGTCACATACAGGTAACGTTATCAGCTGTGTGACACGCCCAGGCTTCATCTACACTCAGATACACTCTTATTTATTTACTTATTGCTTTATTAGTGTCCAGTTTTAATCTGATACATAAAAAGTTTCTTTAAAATATTTTTTTTTTGGTCCAGATGCTTACATAATCTTAAAAAATAATTATTATTAAAAATAACAAAGATACTTTTTTAACTCAAAAAAATAAATGTTTATTTATAACAATAACTGCTGTTTATTTATGTAAACAGTATAATACAGTAATAGTAGTGTAAATTATTATATTAGTGGTGAACAGACAGGAAGTCTAAAGAGACGTCTGCACATTAAGAGCATGGTGACGTTACATCAGGTAATAATAATAATAATAACAATAATAATAATAATAATCAGATGATTTAGGCATTTTTTCCCAAACACAAATAAAGTTGATGTCTGATAACAAGCTATCTGTTTATTTCTTTGACTCTGTTTATCTGTCTATTTTTATCGGTATATCTGTAACTGTGTTTAGTTTATCTGTCATGTTTGTTATCTTCATCATTGCCTTTCCTTTAGAATAAGTGATGAGTTAAATAAATCCTTCCTGAGACGGTCTGGTGTTTCCACCGACCCAGTGAACCCGTGTAAGGGTGTCTTTAATGAAGGAAACTTCAGAGCACTTCTGTACGTCTCCGCTGTGGAGAAGGGCGTCTGCCAAATCCCGTAAATGCAACATTTAAGTGATCACACACACACACACACACACACACACACACACACAGGATGTGTTTCTGCCCACATCACTTCTGTGAGGTTGAGGGATTAATAATGTCCCGGGCAGGTCTTCCCAAGTTGAGTTCTCGCCTTATCACCAGGAGATCGCTGGTTCGATTACCGGGTGATGCTGTAACCTCTCGCAGCCGGAGGTCTAGAGAGAGCTGATTGGCCGGGCTCTCTCAGGGGGGAGGGATGAGAGGTGTGTTACTCCGCCCCCAACGGTGCGTGAGCGAGCAGTTCGAAAAGATGCGGTCCGGAGGAAACACGTGATAGTCCTCGGCCCTCATGACTGAGTAGTAGTGGTAGTAGCCTTAATGTGGGGCCCCCTAGTGACGGGGAGGAATTGGACCCCCGTTTCCTGTTTGCTTGATACAGGACCTTTAATGCATCATCTTTCCCTTGCCCCAGGGACACGCCTCCCCACTCGGGTGAGTGTGTGAGAAATGAGAGGCTCCTCACTGCGTCTGTTAGAGACACTAACTGCAGCTGAATCACTGCAGTAATTATCTCCACTCATCTCTTCTTCTATACCACATTATCCTGTATTCAGGGTCACGGGGGCGGAGCCTATCCCAGGAGGCTTAGGGCACGAGGCAGGGGTACACTCTGGACAGGGTGCCAATCCATCACTGGGCACACACACACACACACTCACACACTCACAAACCCATTTAAACACCATGGGCAATTTGGGAACGCCAATCAGCGTAACCTGCATATCTTTGGGCTGTGGGAGGAAACCGGAGTATCTGGAGGAAACCCATCACAGGGAGAACATGCAAACTCCACACACACAGCAACGGGAATCGAGCATGGCTGGGATTCGAACCCGGACTCTGGAGGTGCAAGGCAATAGTATTAACGTCTGAGGTTCTCCCAGATGTTTACACGTGCACTAGACGTGATCAGAGACAAACCTGTAACGTGTGAAGCAGCGTCTCGGGCACGCGGTCTCCTCACCCCACTGAAGGGGCTCTGTGAAGGGGGACTGTGATGGACAGGCTGGGGGGGGGCGGGCCTTCAGCAGCGACACTCAGACAGACCTACAGTCACCGCCGTCCTGTGTTCTGCTGTAATGAGCACGTGTGCAGCGTGTGTTAGTCACCAGTGTGTGTTAATGTTCAGAGCTGTGACACGTCGAGCTCCATCTCAACCAGGAGTAAAGTCGTGTGTCAGCGTCTCCTCAGTGGGGCCCTGCTGCTGGTGTGAATGTGTGTGTGTGTGTGTGTGTGTGTGAGAGAGAGAGAGAGAGAGAGAGAGAGAGGGAGGGAGAGGCTTGATCGTGTGTGTGTGTGTGTGTGTGTGTGTGTGTGTGTGTGAGAGACTCTCTGAGCGACTGGAGGAAGGATGCAGGCGACATCGCGAGTGTTTCCGACGCTTCAAACGATTTAGTGGACGTTGTGATTCACCTGCTCACACACACACACGCACACACACGCATGCACACACACGTACACACACATACACGCGCGCACACACACACACACACATCTCTGGAGTCTGTAACTGCTTGAAGAGCAGCCGCCCTCCTCGTCCTCGGCTGTGTGTGTGTGTGTGTGTGTCTGAGTGTGTGTGTGGCCGACCGAATGCAGACCCAGCAGAAGATTTGGGACTCATTAGGGGGGTGACGGCGATACGAGGGGTCATGTCTCATTACTGGAGCCTTGAGAGTCTGCACTCCACCAACGGTAAGAGCCCCCGTGTCTCTCCGAGCCGCTGTAGCCTGGTGAGGATCTGATCGAATCCCCTCGATCGGATCAGTGGGTGTGTGTGTGTGTGTGTGTGTGTGTGGTGTCGTCAAAAACGGAGGTTATTGGAAATGAAGCAAATTGTTGAGCTCTTATGTGTGTGTGTGTGTGTGTGTGTGTGTGCAGGTGGGAGTGGAGACAAGAGATAGAATAAACATTACCTTGTTGCTCTCAAATAAAATGAAATCCTCTAGATCCTTTATAAAATTAATAAATAAATAATGTTGGTGTTAACTGCAGAATTTACACTCGAACTCGATGAGTTTCAGCTTTCAGTCTCTTTATTTACACAATTGTATTTCCCTCTTTACACAAGTTAGGATTGTTTTTATTGTTAAAACCCCTGAATTGTCCGGTCCGCTCTCAGGTCTCCCCTTAAACATTCTGTACCACGGTCATGTTTATAACACCTTCCTTCTTCCTGATATCCGTCCTGCGCACTGAGCTAACATCTGTCTTATACACTAGGGAAGGACTAAAGGCCATTTTACAGCAGTTTTACAAAATTATATCTAATAAAAATAGTTAACAGTAATGTCAGTTAATGTAAAAAAAAAAGGTAGTAATAATAGAAATTTACTTGAAATTACTGTATTAGGTAAAATTTAAATCATGTTTAAAGTAAAAAAATGTTTAAAATAACCAATTTCACAAATGTACAAAAGAAGAACATTTTAAATTTGCACAAAGTTGTTAAAATTGCAAAGTAAAATATATTAATGTTATAGCAGTAACAAAAATGTAAACAAATAATTCAATTATTTTAAATACAAATATGATTTATAAGTTACTTTGAGAAACTTTGAAAACCTAAAATTGTAAAGTAAAAAAAGTTGATCAAAGTTTAAAAGTAATCAATTATGTGAAAGGTCATGGTAAATAAGTCCATAATGTTAGAACTGTACAAAATGCAAAATATCACAGAAATATAATTTCACACAAATACATTGTGAGAAATTCACAGTCGGTCAGGCCGCAGGAAGCTGATCTCAGAACAGAAAGTCAGAATTAAAGGCCGCGTCGCTCCTACATCATGTCTACTTCAGCCTCTCTCTCTCTCTCTCTCTCTTTATTTTACTTTTTCTGTCTCTTTTGTTCATTGTGTGGTCGAGTGTGAAGTTGTGTAGCTCCGTTGTGTTTCTGCTTCTCTCTGAATGCTGCACTGTGTCTGTAGAATAAAGAGAATATAATTATAATAAATTATAATAAATAATATTTAGGAGATAATGAAGCTCAGTGTTTTACAGACAGCAGGACTCGCTGCAAAAGAGAAAATAAAACAGAGCGTCTGTCATAAAGTTAATATTTAATCACATCTGATAACACGCGCTACTGAACTGTTTCGACTGTTTAGAAAACCTTATGCAATAAAGAAGCATTGAAATGCAAAATCTATAATAAAATAAATTCAATAAAAATTATAACATAAAAATATATTATTTTATAATTTATTTAATTTTTATTATAAAATATAAAAAAAGATAATATAGTGTTGCATTAAACATCAAGTTCAATAATAATAACAATAATCTGATAACATTTCTGTGAAGGCCTTATTAATAAATAAATAAATAAAATAAAAACATGTTAGATAAACACATGTTAATTCTTTCTTATTAAACAGCAATGTTTTTTACATCTTGACGGTCTTGGATTAATTATCCTGATGCGCGTGAGAGCAGAATGAATGCTGTTACTGTACAGGGTTACAGTGTAATAAACTTATCATAATCACTGTGTTATAGACAATGTTACAAATACAGTAGCAAATATCAAAGTTACATTCTCAACAAATTTTGTGATAAAAAGTGTTACAGTGTTACAGTACAGTGTTACAGTGTTATAGTACAGTGTTACAGTGTTATA
>NC_071124.1:25207500-25217500 GCF_024256425.1 Clarias gariepinus
AACCTTGGATTATGAGCATAATTCATCCTGGAAGCGGGCTCGTATTTCAAACACTCGTAAACCAAATCCTAAGAAATAATGGAAACTCAAATTATTTGTTCCGCAACCCCCCAAAAAAATACATTAAAAAAATAATTAACACAAAATATTGAGTAAAAATAAAACAAATTAACCTGCATCCTTGTGTGTGTGTGTGTAAATCTAAAGTAAGCTCTCTTCCCCCTTTTTGTCTTACACAGTTATCCTTCCTCGGCTCTTTTCACATTCACGCGCGCACACAACGAAAACACTGTTTTATTGTAAAAATAAAGAAATCTCTCTAATGACACTCACTAACAGAATCACTGCTGTAAAGTAAAAACAAAACAAATTAATTGTGTGTTGCACAGTGTCCAATGACGCGTGCGCAAACATACACAAAGAGCAGGCTGAGCCTTGAGCAGAGAGAGAAAATGGATCTTTAACCTCTCTAATGAGACTTGCTTTTGCTTTACACGCGCGCTGTACACACACGCATACAGACACAAAATTAAATATGTTTTACACACACACACGTGGTCACAGTGTTATAGTAAACAGTACACACATGCACAGATGTTGATTATACCAGTGAGAGACGTGCACTAAGACCCAGCAGGGGAGATAATTACCCACAATTCCACAGCGCAAGAGAGAGAAAAAACGTTGGCTCAGTTGTGATCACGTGACACTCGGCGTCAAAACAAGAAGCGCATGATACTCGGTACTCGTAAACCAAGACTTGTTCGTTTTCCGTCAAAATTTATTTAAAATCTTTGCTTGTTTTGCGGGACATTTGCAACTCACGTTACTCGCAATCCAAGGTTTACTGTATATGGAAGCCTTGTTGGTGTTAACGGAGAAGCTTCAGACTTCAAACTGTGTATTTGTGTTTTCGGATACATCGGGTAGCACAAAAGTTATCAATACTTTATAAAAGGTCAATTTTACTGCTACTGGAATATGGGAATGAAATTGCAAAAATGTAGAAGCCTCAAAATGAGCATTATATTATTATTATTATTATGATGCTACGAAAACAACCTAAAAAAATATAATAAGTGTCTGTGCTATTTCTTTGCCTATGTGACCCATTAAAAAAAAATTGCTCAGTTATGTTTTTAGTTGTTTAAAATGAATAAAATTCAATTCATCATATTGTCTATTTTGTGCTGAAAAAAGAATATTACACTCTGCACCGCACAATCCTGTATATGTTTATTAAAAAGACAGCAAAACAAATAATATCTAAACTGTTCTGAGCACTAGGACACGACATGTTCTGATGATCCGGTTTAAGTGCGGAGTGCTGATGAGCGTGAAGCGGAGACCTAGTGGAGGCAGCGCTGGCGACAGGTGTGTGAGCAGTGTGTAACGTGTAGAAGGGATTCAAAGGTCACCGAGGTTAGCGTGTACACACATGAAACAGCGTGAAACAGCGCAGCACAAGAGGCTGCAGGGTCGAGTTACCCATGAGCTTCATCAGCCTCGCGTCTCGCGGAAAAGACGCTCAGTGTGGACCTTTTTATTCTGCAGGAATTCTTTTATTCTGACGGTTAAAGCGGTTTCCAGGAACGTCCCCTGCCTGTAACCCACGTTTAGTGGAACTCACACAGACGCGTGGTCGGGGTAAAGTGTGAAAAACACCACAGGAAGTGCAGACGCCGTCGCTTCTGCTTTCAGTATTCGTCTTCAGTCCGTCTGCGTGTCGGAAACACGGACGCGTCTCTGAGAAGCACGTCTGAGGCGTCACGACCTCGGCCCCATGCGGGGGGAGTTTCTGTTTCGGGTTTAAGGGGTTTCCTGCTGCTGAGAGATGAGAAAGGAACACTAAGTCTGGTATCTAATCAACACGGCCTCATCAATCAATAAACATGAATAATTTGGACGGTTTCATTTTTTATACTTTCATTCATGGAGAAAAACAGAGACCTGAGGGAAATAAAACTGAGGAGAGACCAAGGAGAGGACAGTGTGTGTGCGAAGATCGCCTCGCACACACACGTACATCTGTTTCTGTTTCAGAATAATTAGTGTGTGTGTGTGTGTGTGTGTCCACAGCGTTGGTGATCGCTGATGGACCTCAGGATAAATCAGGTGATGAGGTGGGCAGTGAAGACGAGCTTTACAACGACTTCCACATTTCTGCCAATCGCTTAGGAGGAGGAGAGCAACTCGCTATTAATGAGGTAACAGGCTCCGCCCACCATCATACACTCCATAATAAATGGAGTCACACCCACTCTGATGCATTACGACCCCTATCATAAACCCACCCACATTCATAACCCCTGCTGCTGTCATACACTCACAGTGTTCTGATTGGCTGAGAGCGGTACGGTGCACAGTGATTGGATGACAGTGGTACAGTGTGTTCTGATTGGCTGAGAGCAGGAATAGTATTAAGAGAGCAGAATTAATTCTCCAATAAAATTTTAAGATTTTTCTGCTGATATTAAAGTGTAAATAAGATTTCACACACACGGGATTGTGTGTGTGTGTGTGTGTCAGAGAAATAAAACCATTTTGCTGTAAAAAGGAGAGAAAAACAGCATGTAGTAAAAATAGTAGTAGTAATAATAATAAATAATATTAATAAATAATAATAATAATAACTTAATGATGATGATGATGGAGAGGAAAACATAAACAAAAGATAGACAGACGGAAAGAGAGACAGCTGTAAAAAGGAGACAGAGGGAGGGAGAGAGACACTGTGTGGGAGACAGACTGATGAGGAGGTGAATAAATGCGAGTGCTATAATCCCGTAATGCTCCTTCATCTTTAACATTCATTGCATGAATATGGTATACGATATGGGCGGGGTCACGGGGGATAGTCAGCTGAAGCCACCAATGAGGGACTCTGGATGTGACAGCGGTGCAGCTGATTGTGTGTGTGTGAGAGAGAGAGAGAGAGGGATAGAGACAGCTGGAGAGAGAGAGAGCGCTCCATCTTCCCCTCCGCTAGGCCTGACCTCCATTACTCTGGTTTCTAGGATACGCCTGGCAGCCCTGCTGTCTGATTGGCTGAGGGAGATAAAAGAGAAGAAAAACACACACGAAAAAGAAACAAACCATTGAGAGAGATGGAGGGATGGAGGGATGGAGGAATGGATGTATTGGTAGATATATAGACAGATTAATCTTTGTGGCTGAGCACAGAAGAAGCTTCGCTAAGCAGATCAGAGGGATTTGGAGAGATGAGTGTGTGAGCGGCTCTGTGGCAGCGGAGGAGGGGAGAGAGGGACAGGGAGCCAGAGACAAGCAGTGGAGGAGGAAGAGAAAGAACGAGGGAGCGATGGGAAGCAACATGGAAGAAAGAGAGAACAAGGAAGTGTAGACGTGGAATCGCCTGCAGTGTTTCCGGGTCCGAGTGTGTGTGTGTGTGTGTGACATCATGGCTCGGCGTCAGCACGCCGGAGACTTTTTTTTACACTGCAACCTGAGTCCGGAGGCACAGAGAGTGGTGGTGTTCTTCATCATGATGCTCCTCGTCATCATCAATGTGGTGCTGATGTTCCTGCTGGCGTTCTAGTGAAGGAGAGGGGGAGAGCAACAGGAAGGAGAGGAGAGGGGGAAGAAGTGAAAGAGGAAGTAAAAGTAAAGGAGGAGAGAGGACAAGAAAGGTAGAGGATGGGAAAAGGGAGGATTCAAAGTGTAGATAAGGGGGAAGAGAAGGAGGACGGGTAGAATGGACAGAATTACTGAGGTTGTGTAGGAGGAGAGGAAAAGAGGGAGAAGAAAGAAGGATGTGCAGAAAGAAAGAAAAAAGGGAGGCAGAAAATGAGTGGAAAGAATAACTAAAAGATAAAGACAAAATAAAGAGAGGAGGACATGGGATTGAAAAAGAAAGACGGGAATGAAAGAGGCATCGAGGTAATGGAGATAATGAGGAGGAAACAGAACAGCAGAACTGGAGGAAAGTATGGAAGAGGAAGAGAGGAGAGAAAGAGAGGGAGGGGGTCAGTGAGAGGGAGAAGAGCGATGAGAGAGAGGGAAAGACTTTCTCTCGTACACGCTGTGTGGATGGGAGTGCGCAATGCAGCCTGCGCAGTGCAGGTAACGTAACCGAGAACGAGTGAATGTGATGGGGGGGGAGAGAGAGAGAGAGAGAGAGAGAGAGTGCATGCTGTAGTGATGTCAGGGTTTGGTGTTTACTTTGTGTGCTGATTGTTATTGCATTCGCAACCACTGCAGCTTGCTAACACATTAGCACACAGTCACATGGCCATTAGCAAGACTGCTAATTAGTGTACATGTAAATAATCCTGTGTTGTGATTAGTGTGATTGTGTGTGTGTTTAGGTGATTGTGTGTGGTGATTAGTGTAAATGTGTGTGTGTGGTGATTAGTGTAAATGTGTGTGTGTTTAGGTGATTGTGTGTGATTAGTGTAAATGTGTGTGTTTAGGTGATTGTGTGTGGTGATTAGTGTAAATGTGTGTGTGATTAGGTGATTGTGTGTGGTGATTAGTGTCTGTGTAAACTTTCCCTGTGTGTGTGTGTGTGTGTGTGATTTCTTTCTCCTCTTGTTCCCTCGCGCAGCTGATCAGCGATGGCAGCGTGTGCGCCGAGGCTCTGTGGGATCACGTTACCATGGACGACCAGGAGCTCGGCTTTAAGGCCGGAGACGTCATCGAGGTCGTGGACGCCACCAATAAAGAGTGGTGGTGGGGGCGGGTGCAGGAGAGCGAGGGGTGGTTCCCCGCCAGCTTCGTCCGAGTAGGATATGATTTATTTATTTATTTATTTATTTATTTAATTTAAAATGCAGTCCACAGGGTTTAGGAGGAAAGGTATGACATCATTATGATGAAATAAATTTTACTTATTTACTTACTTTTTTTAAGTCATATTATTTATTTACTTAAAGTAAACATTTAATTAATTAATTTTAATTAATTAAATACATATACGTTTGTGGTTGTAATGTGACAAAATGTGGAAAGTGAATACTTTTGCAAATATTTGCTTATTGCCTCTCAGTTGTAGTTTTTGTGTCTCTTTCTCTGTCTGTCTCTGACTTCTATTATGTGTGTGTGTGTGTGTGTTTCAGTTGCGTGTGAATCAGGACGAGCCCCTGGAGGACGATGTGGTTCAGGGGGCAGGGGAAAGCGGGGGTGCAGGGGTGGGCGGGTCGTGTGGGCCTGGGTTACCCTGTAAAGAGCAGATGCGGGCGAACGTGATTAACGAGATCATGAGCACAGAGAGAGACTACATCAAACACCTGAAGGACATCTGTGAGGTCAGTGTGCTCCTCTAACCGAACAATCAGGAAAAAGGGGCGTGTCCACTCACTCGTCACTCATGCTTCCTTTCAAGTTACAAAGCTCCACCTTTTCACTCAGCACAGGGGCTCTCAACCTTATTCCAGTAGAACCCCTCCCCTGCCACACCCACTCTAATTAATAAAAGGCTGTTAATTAGATAATTAGTTGATTATTTAAGTCAGGTGTGCTGGGAGTAGGCAGCACTAACACATGCAGGGCAGGGGGCTCTCCGGGACTGGAGCAGAGAACCACTGAGCAGCACCCCTGTATATGGGCATGGCTTTGAAGGCAACAAGGGGCCGGGGTCGTGGCTGTACATCCACCACCAGCAGTAACTGAACCTTTAATTCCTCCAGTCTGTAGAAGTGTTTTACAATAAACCTAGTTTACAGCAACAACAAACCACTGTCTAAGTGTAGGACTTTATATTGTGACCTCAGACCTGATCTGGAAGCTCAGGATAAGATTCTCAGATTATGCTTTTTTCTCTTTTTGGAGTTTTCAAGGTTCCACATTCTATTCATGGTTAGTTTTTTTGTCTTTTGTTCCTCAGGGCTACATTAAACAGTGTCGTAAACGGACCGACATGTTCACAGAGGAGCAGCTCAGGACCATCTTTGGGAACATTGACGAACTTTATCGCTTCCAAAAGAAATTTCTCAAAGCGCTGGAGAAAAAATACAACAAAGAGCATCCACACCTGAGCGAGATTGGCTCCTGCTTCCTGGAGAACGTAAGACAACTGTCTGTCTACTTCCTTGAATATGTTAACTGTTTATTCGTCTGTACACTAATTAGAAAATGTAAACACTTGTCCTTCCCGCTGCAACAATGTGTTTGTATATTATGGGGAGGAACGTCATAATCACTGTCAGTGTAAGCAAAATAAATCCTCCTCCTCCTCATAGTCTTCATCCTCTCCTCCTTGTTTTGTTTCCAGCAAACAGATTTCCAGATCTACTCTGAGTACTGTAACAATCACCCCAACGCCTGCGTCCAGATCTCCAGGCTGATGAAGATGAAGAAATACGTGTTTTTCTTCGAGGCTTGTCGTCTGTTGCAGAAGATGATCGACATCTCGCTCGACGGCTTCCTGCTCACGCCCGTGCAGAAAATCTGCAAGTATCCTCTACAGCTCGCCGAGCTCCTCAAATACACCAATCCTCAGCACAGGTACACACACACACACACACACACACAGCATGTACACCTTCATAAACACACACACATCTTTACAAACCACAGATCTGTGTAAAATTATTGGAAAGTAAAACTGTAAATAATCCTGTGTAGAACGTCTTCTATATGAGTTCGTTTGTAAAAAAAATATATATATTATTTTAGTTATTTCTTTTATTGTTTTGACATTTAAACATTATATATAGTTAATTTCATTTTTTTTTACTATCACATTAGTTTCATTTTATCAATCGAGATGTTTTAATATTATTAATGCCTTACTGCTTATTAATCAACAGTTTAATGGTTTATTTATTTATTATAATCCAGAAGTGTTTTGTTTGGATGATCTGAGGAACATGTTTATATGAAGTCCAACATCAGGCCCAGAAATGTAGAGCTTTAACATAGAATGTGTAAGAGTGTGTGTGTGTGTGTGTGTGTGTGTGTAAGTAACGTGTTGTTCATGTTGATGTTCAGAGATTATAAAGATGTGGAAGCTGCTTTAAACGCCATGAAGAACGTGGCTCGGCTGATCAACGAGAGGAAACGCCGTCTGGAGAATATCGACAAAATCGCACAGTGGCAGAGCTCCATCGAGGACTGGGAGGTAAAGATCAACACAACATCAGGAGCAGGTCACAGACCCGACGCCGCAGTGCACTCTACTGTACTTTACTCTAGTGTACTTTACTCTGCTCTACTGTAGTGTACATCACTGTACTGTAGTTTACTGTAGTGTATTGTACGTTACTGTAATGTGCTTTAGTGTAGTTTACTGTACTGTTATCGACCCTTTTATAATGTACTATACTTTACTGTACTGTTGTTTATGAAGCTGCACTGTTGTTTAGTGTAGTTGACAGTTCTGTACTGTAGTTTACGGTAGTATACTGTAGGAACCTGCAAGGAGCTTAATTACAGGTTTCTGTCTGATTGTGCGCAGGGTGAGGACGTTCTGAGTCGGAGCTCTGATCTGATTTTCTCCGGGGATTTAACCAAAATCTCTCAGCCTCAGGCCAAGGGGCAGCAGCGCATGTTCTTCCTGTTTGATCATCAGCTGGTCTTCTGCAAAAAGGTGGGTACGGGAAGTCTCTCTGTTCCCGTCACAATGTTGCTTATGGACAGAACTCACAGGCACATCTCTGCTTCCATCACTCACACAAACGTACAAAACATTCATTACATTTGCGGCTCCAACTCTAAATTTGAAACCATTATTGCATTAAAATGCTGTTTGATGTCCAGGACCTGCTCCGGAGGGACATTTTATATTATAAAGGACGCCTGGATATGGACCAGATGGAGGTGCTGGATGTAGAAGATGGAAAAGATAAAGATCTGAATGTGACGGTGAAGAACGCACTAAAGTTAGTGTCTCCAGACGGAGCGGAGATTCACCTCCTGTGTGCTAAAAAACCCGAGCTGAAGCAGCGCTGGCTCCGAGCCTTCGCAGACGAGAGACAGCAGGTCCGACATGACCGAGACACGGGTGAGACAGAAAGCAGAGACGTTGTGTTTACATCTTTACAGAATAAACAATGTTTACTTCATTTTTTTTCTCAGCTAGCCAATCACAATGCGTTGTCTGCCTTTGAGGGAGATCCCGCTGGTTTATACAGAAATATTTTCTCTCGTCACAGGATTTTCCATCACAGACCTGCAGAAGAAGCAGGCCATGCAGAACGTCTCTAAACATCCTCCAGCTGGAAAACCCAAAGGTGATCATGATGCTCCACACACTCTTAAACCTTCATCAAAACATTTTTCCTTTCCTGAGTGATATTTAGATCCGACTCACGTAACGCTGACCTTGAAGACGACGCTCGAGTCTCTGTGATTCTTCTTACCTTTATTCCTCTCAAAATTATAAGCAGCAGATTCTACCAAATAAGTTTAGTTTTCTCTTCACACACACACACGTTTCGGTCCTGTAATGAGGTGTCGATGTGATCTCTGTGCTCTTCCTCTCGCCCTCATACTCCTCCTCTCCGTCCTGGTTTAGCGCTGCACCACCTCCTGGCTCTTAAAGCTCCGCTTCTGCGCTCCAAAAGCTCCAAGTGCCTTCATTACCCAGAATCCCCTGGGCCTGAATTCTCCTCTCCCCCCCTTCCTGAAGTTATAGCGCCCCCTGGTGTTCTGCGCAGGGCCATTTCCTGGGTCTCCTCTCAGAGTCGAGACCTGCTCCGATAGGCTCGGGGTAATTATAACAGCTGTATAACCATGTAATAACTACATGTGCTGTAATTACATTATAATAACGATGTAACCTGTGATCTGCAGTGTAATAACTGTCCTGTACCGTATTAACTGTAATATACACCGTAATGACCTTGTAATTACTGACTTTATAAACACACTAGACTTGATTAACCCTGTAACAGCAGCCTGTAGTGCTGCATAACCTCGTGTGTGTAACAGAGCAGTGCATTGTGGGATTCCTCAGAAAAAGCAGAGTTTCTAATATTCAGTGTGATAATGATGATGACGATGGATCATTAACGCTCCTGAGAGTGATGATGTAACTGCGTTCCTGTTCGGCCACCATCTTTAACCCCTCACGCTGCATTACGGGTAATGAGGAAATGTTCAGTTCAGGAGTGTGAACAAATGCATGAACTTTGACCTTGTGACCTCATCACATGCTTCCTGCTTTCACTTACAGCCTGCAGCATCCCAAAAGTGTTAAATCTGACAGTGTGTGAAGTTTGACCTCATGACCTTTACCTTCTCTCTTCGTCTTTAGCGGTGCCCCGTCCATATTACGACGTGCTGCTGCGCCAGAAGCCGTCGGCGTTGCCCCAGCAGGTCATCGTGCTCGCCGAACCAAAGCGCAGAAACTTCTGGCACAACATCGGCCGTCTGACGCCGTTCAAGAAGTGAGAGAGGAAGAGGACGAGCCGCGTGACGCACGTCTCACTTCACCACTAATCACTAACATCCTTCAGCCGGCATGCGCGGCCCTGCCCCCTACTGGACGAACGGTGGTACCGACGGCACGCGGTACCACCATTTCACCGGCTCTTTCCTGAGGTTAGGACATCGTCCACCTCACATCCCCCCTCTGGAATGGTGCTCCACAGCGAGCGTGGCTCCGCCCCCTCGTGCCTGAGGAAATGTTCCTGTTTGTTTTTACGTTTCGACGTGATGCACTTTATACAATTGAGACTGAACTCGAGCCACACAGCTAAGGTGACTGAGTCACACGGCTGTGTGTGTGTGTGTGTGTGAGAGAGAGAGAGACACTGTTGTATTTCATGTTAATGGAAAAAAGGGTTAAACATCGTTCCATCTATATAGGTTTTTATTTTAGTGACACTTTAGCACAGAAATGAACTGCACATATATATATATATATATATATATATATATATATACACACACACACACACACACACACACACGTCCTGACTGCATTTCCCTCTCAACTGTCACCTTCATGTATTCGGGTTTGTGTATAAGAACTGGTGTAGAGCTCGTCTGAAGTGCCATCCAGTTTCTTTATACACACACACACACACACACACACACA
>NC_071124.1:25222500-25250000 GCF_024256425.1 Clarias gariepinus
GCGTGGTGACGTTACTGCTGTATAACCGCACACGTCTGCAGACTCTAATGCAAACTATGAGTGTATATTAATGCATTACACAATTATAAATACAGCATTGTTTCCATAGTAACAGCTCGTTCACAGGGATGCATAGGGTTCACACTCAAAATACTAATACTACTAATAATAATAATTTAGAGAGAGAGAGATGAAGAGGAGAGAGACTGGCAGATCATCAGTTTCCTGGGTTAGAGGTTAACTAACTAACTAACACACACACACACACACACGCACAGGAGTAGAGTTTATTTAATGGTATTATATTACAGGGTGTTAAACATATCTAATCACCTGCTCATTAACTCACACTCACTAATTAACTAATGAATAATTAATTGAATAATCATACAGGTGCGTGTTAGAGAGATTAATAACAAACAGGACAAGAAATAAAACACACACATATTTAAAAAACAGACAGACAAGTGTTAAAATGTTAAAAGGTGTGTGTGAGAGAGAAAGACTCACTGCAGTGCGAGCGTCCGCTACTCGAGCTTTCTTTACTCGTGTTTTAGCCGCGTCCAGGTCAAGGCGTTTCACCTGCAGCAGCTTACGCTCTTTCTGTACACACACACACACATACACACACAGAGCTGATAAAGCCTGGCAGTGTGTAGGTGTTGATGAGACACAGGTGTGAGAGCGCGGCTCACTGAGATGGTCTTGTAGTCTCCCTCGATGAAGTTCCTGAAGGGCGTGAGGAAGTTTATGGCCGAGCTCTGGATCAACTCTCGCTCCGAGCTCCCGAGCTGCTTCTCCACCTCACCGCATTTAATCAGAGCGCTGCCTGGAACAAGCACACACAATCATCACACACACATGTATATAATTATCATCATCATTTATCATCACTGACACTGGAGACGTTCACTAATGTTACACAAACAGGAACCGTCAGAACATTCTGTGTTTGTTGAGCTCATGCTGCACATGCCCCCATGACCCATTCGTTACTATAGGAACCATAGCCTATTAATATACACTTGTGCTACAGAGAAAGAATAATTCTGACCAATCAGAGCGCAGCGCAGGTTACTGCACATGCAGCTGATGGGTGTGTGTTAATCGTACACTATCAGACACACACACACAATAAAAATGTGAGATAAAATATTATTTTTATAGACTGTCATTTTTATCTCTCTGATGGACTTTCTACTTACTGTAATTAAACAGATCAAAGGGCACACACACACAATATTCTTCATGTTACTTCGTGTTACACCGGTTTATTTCCCCCAGGTGTGTGTGTGTGTATGAGAGATCTATCAGACGTGTTTCCTCACCGTATGCTGTCCCGGGTCCGAACTCGTGCCCGGCGTCGATCATGCACTCCCCCAGCAGCTCGTGGTTGTTGACTCGTGTTGGGATTTTCCTGTCCAGCTTCTCATACAGAAACTCCTCCATCCTCACATCTGTTCAAGTCACACACACCCATAACACACCTAATGAGTTTACAGATGTTCTAGTTTCTCAATCTGACATCCATAACGGTGTTAAAGTCAGGATTAGATCATGAAAACAATATGTATATTTATAAATAAACACTTGTTTATCAAAACACAAATAAAAAAGGATTAAGCTTGTTTATTTTGAATGTGTTTAACGGTAGAAGAATAGTTAATATTCTAATAATAAATTAATATCCAGGAGGTGTTTGGGTTTAGTGCTCCTACTGGGGTTGGGCTGCAGTAAAACCTCCGTCTGCTTTAGGATCTTCTCTGTCCAGTGTTTGGTCGACTCAGACTTGGCCAGCAGGTTCTCCAGGTGAGCGTCTAACTCGGTTCTCTCCGCTTGGCCGAGCTTCTCCTCCGTGAACTTCGACAGAAAATAATACATGAACCAGAAAAAGAGAAACCTCGTGTGTGTGTGTGAGAGTGTGTGTTTTCTATAAACTGAAACCTCGTAGCTCCTCACACTGAGGGCAAAACACCAGAACACCAGCAGGGCAGACAGGTGAAGGTTCAAGAAACACCTGCTTGTCTGGACAAGTATTTAATTTTCCAGAGAAACACTGCGTATACAGGGGCTGGTGTGATGTGTGTGTGTGTGTGTAAGAAGTGAAAATTAAAGGAGTAGAGAAGAGTACGAGTTAATCAGAGATGTAATTCGAGTGCGCAGAACGCGTTCATACACTGCAGCTTTTATACCCGAAGGATTCTGGACTACAGTGACCTCAAAGTGCACACACACACACACACACTACAGTACACTCTCTGATCTAACATTACACACACGCAATATTCATACTAAATGCCACATACACAGACTGAACACTGCACACACACTGATCATGCACACACACACTGTAAACACGACACACACTAATGATCATACACACACACTGCAAACACCACACACACACACTGTAAACACACAAACACACTAATGATCATACACACACACACTGTAAACACCACACACACTAATGATCACACACACACTGATAATCACTCTCACACACACACACTAATGATCACTCACACACACTGTAAACACCACACACACACACACACACACTGTAAACACCACACACACACACACACACACACACAAATGAACACACACACACTAATGATCACACACACACGCACTAATGATCACACACACACGCACTAATGATCACACACACACACACGCACACACACACACTAATGATCACACACACACACACACACACACACACTAATGATCACACACACACACACACACACTAATGATCACACACACACTAATGACCACACACACACTAATGACCACACACACACACTAATGACCACACACACACACACTAATGACCACACACACACACTAATGACCACACACACACACTAATGACCACACACACACACACACTAATGACCACACACACACACACACACACTAATGATCACTTTCACACACACTGTAAACACCACACACACACACACACACACACACGTCGCTGTGTCAGTGTCAGGAGGATCACACAGTAACAGTAACACACACACACACACACACACACACACACGGGGTGTTAAACACTACCTGCACCGCGCGGCTGAGGAAAGTTCCCGCGTCCGCCGCGAGCCTCCTGACGCTGAAGTCCATCCTGTCTCTGTGGGAGATGAACACACAGTGCTAACAGTGCTAACGCTTTAACCTCAGCACTCACTAAACTCTCCCGAACATTTAACACTAATAATGCTATAATCCTATCGGCCCCTGTGTGAGGAGACACAGACACGCGTTAATCCGAATTAAACGGGATTATTCCGCTTTTTTTCCTGTCCATGTTAAAGCGCTAGTTACTGAAACAATCCGGAAAATTAAACTAATGCTAAAGCTAACGCTGATTCTAATGCTAACGGAGACTAATCCAAATAAAGCAGGACTCTTAGGCAGCGACAAGACGACGCCATACGCCCCGCCCCTTCCCTGTGTGATTGGCTAAAATCGAGAGGCGTCCTGTAATCCGATTGGCCCGCTGCTGTTCCGCGTACTTCTACACTACTCAGAACATCCTGGCTAGAACACTAGAAAAGTGTTAGGGCGCGTGAACCTGATCAGCACGCGCAGGCGGTCCAGTTCAAAGAAAACCCGTTTCTGTGACGTTTTCCTGTCAGGAAGCTAAAGCTAACTGCTAGCAATGCAATACTGCAATAGAGTTAAAATAAATATCAATAACTGTAACACGGATAACAAATCTGAAACTAGACTACTGAATTGTAATGAAAGTCAAGTCTGTCTCCTTTTAAAACAAATTACTTAATCTAATTAAAATACTAAACCTTATTCTTACAAACAGACCAACACAAACCTTCTTACCAGATAAAAGTGTCCTAGATTCTTTTAACCTAGACACATTGTTTAACAGTTGTGTTAACGTGATATAAACAGCTGCAGTTTTTGTCTTCTGTCCTGTCGAATCTCTTCATAAGTTCTCCTCCAGTGTGTCCCAAAGACGTCAAGGTCAGGGGTGTCCAGTCCAGTGTGTAAACGATCCCTCATCCTCCCAGAGACGCTCTCACACACTCTGAGTCCTGGAATACGTCCCGTTCCATCAGTGAAGATCTAAACCCTCCATAGATGTGATCCTCTGGTGGTTCAGTACATTCAGGTGGTCAGCTGACTTCATTTTATTGCCCCATAACGTTACTGAGTCTCGACCTGAGTAACTGATCAACCCCAGATCATAACACTGTCTCCAGAGGCTTGTACAGTGGACACTATGCATGATGGGAGCATCGCTTCATGTCCTTCCCTTCTCACCCTGACACGCCCATCACTCTGGAATAGGCTCAGTCTGAACTCATCAGGTCACATGACCTTTGAAGCCAAACTGAAGCCCTTTTCTCTGATGAAAATGCTCACTAACTAGTGTTTTTATGGACACGCAGCTGTGTGTTTTAGATTAGCTGTAAGGTATGAATATGTGAGGATCAGTCAAGGCTTCGGTGGTGTTTATAAAAGAACAAACGAAGAGCAATAAAGCTGTGACAGTAGTGTAGTAAATGTAAAAGTTTTATGATAATATATCTATAATATGAACTGATACCATTTATAAGGAAATGCCTGGGGATTTAAAATCTCTCCTCCAGGATGTGTGTGTGTGTGTGTGTGTGTGTGTGTGTGTGTATTTGTGTATTTATAGGTTAACCAATATTGTGGTCATCAGCATCATCAGCATAACTTACCCATGCAGTATTAACTGCTGTAAAGTCAGCTGGAAGGAATAAATTAATGGATGGATGGATAGACAGATGCTAACAGTGCTTAACTGTATGCTACCAACCTGTATTTGTTTTATTGTTAATAGTTTATCCTGTGCTCCTTAGCCCTGACACTGTGCTCCTCAGCTGTGACTCTGTGCTCTTCAGCCCTGACTATGTGCTCTTCAGCCCTGACTATGTGCTCTTCAGCCCTGACTCTGTGCTCTTCAGCCCTGACTATGTGCTCCTCAGCCCTGACTCTGTGCACTTCAGCCCTGACTCTGTGCTCCTCGGCTCTGACTCTGTGCTCCTTTGTTCTGACTCTGTATTCCTGGGTTCTGACTCTGTGCTCCTTTGTTCTGACTCTGTATTCCTGGGTTCTGACTCTGTGCTCCTTTGTTCTGACTCTGTATTCCTGGGTTCTGACTCTGTGCTCCTCGGCTCTGACTCTGTGCTCCTCGGTTTTGACTCTGTGTTCCTTTGTTCTGACTCTGTATTCCTCAGCTCTGAATCTGTGCTCTTCAGCCCTGACTCTGTGCTCCTCGGCTCTGACTCTGTGTTCCTCAGTTCGCAAATCTTTTTACCCTCTTCTGTATACATGCCCCTACAACACGCAACCTTTCTCACACACTCACACGGTTTATGCTCTAGTTTATTCCAGTTTATTTGCATAAATGTAACAAGGTCGATCTACTGATTGTAAACCAGAAACAGAAAACGCAGATGACAGCGATGCACATCTGTAAGTGTGTAACTTATTAGCTCATTATTTTTCTGAATAGAATTCTTACATTTCTTCCTTGCGATAATCACAGCCGGATGTATTACACAAACTGGCCACATGGAGGCGTCAGAGGCTGACATTTCAACACGTCACATCATGTGTTTGACTCAGGTTCAGCTCTATATCACACTGAGATCCTTTAAAGAGACGCTTTAATAGCTTTAATCTTTTAGGGTGTTTATTTATTTATTTATTTATTACAGTGCTGTAGATTTTATTTGCTTCAATTATTTACAAATATTAACTAATACGAGTTTTATGAGGCAACGTGAACTCTGCTCTGTGGGTAATAATAATAATAATAATAATAATAATGATCAATCATATTGTATTCTACAGAGATTTAGTCAATGTGTCTTGACACACACACACACACACACACACACTGGGATCCTGATAAAATAAAAAATAAGCCACATGCTTTTGTTACTCTTAAGTGAATGTATGTGTGTGTGTGTGTGTGTGGGTGTGTGTGTGAGATAAACACTTTCTTCTACAAATTGATAGAAGGTATTATAAATGTTATAAATGTTTTATATAAGTGTTAATAAACGAATGACTTCCACATTAAGAAACAACTGTTCTTGTAGAATTAACAAACAAACAAACTAGCAGGAGTGTCACAGCACGAAGAGGGTAAGTGATTTGGGGGTTTATATGTTTACATGTTGTTTATTTTAATAAATTCTATTAATCTTTTATTAGCGGTGTTGTTCAGAATGAAATGTTTATCAGTGCTGACATGAAGGAAAAGGATTTCTGATTAAAATGTAAAATATTATATTGCAGCACATACACAGGGAAATACAGTTAAATAAGGTGTATATGTATGTGTAGAGATAATAAGGCAGAATGGGATGGGTCAGGAGTTGCTAAGTAGTGCGCACTACAGTAAGTGTAAATGCCAGAGACACTTTCACTGCATGGACTGTGGTAGAAATGCTCCTCTTACACAGTGGAGGGTTCACACCGGGCTGGAATATTAAGAGCATTAGATTTGCCCAGCAGCTTCGTCTCCTCCGTTTTTATTTTCATAAATCCAACACATTTAGCTTCAATAAACACAGAACGGCTCGGATAATTACAACGCCGAGTTTCCCTCCTGCAGCCAAATCCCATGAAGCTCCAGTGTGAAGACCTCGTCTAATTCGGAATAATTATTATCACTTTACAGTTTAAACACTAAACTGCTGTGAATCGAAGAAAAAGAAAAGACACAGCAGTGTTTAATATCACCACTGTGAGGAAGCTCGGCTTGAAAAATCGCTTCGGAGTGGATCGAAGTTAAAAATCTGCAATTCAGTGTGAGAAATTACTTTTACCTCATGAATAAAATACTGTAAACTTTTTTAATAAAAACATAAATTCAGCAACAACAGCACAGAGCTTTGGTACTGTACATACACGGGAATATTTCAGCTAAACATGAATGGTTCTCAGGCTGTTGGAGTAAACCCTCAGAACTCTTAATTTACCCTGAGAACCCTGATTAAATGCACAGAACACTCCTTAAATCTTTAGAAATCACATTAAAACTCCAAAACCCTCAGTAAATGTTTAATACTCTCATTAAACCCTTATAAATCAGGAGAACCCTTTAGGGTTAGGACTTCAGAACCCTGTTTAAACTCATAGAACCCTCATTAAGCCCTCTGAACGAACCCTTGTTAAACCTACAGAACACTCATTAAAACCTTGAAACTTCTCTTAGAACTTCTTTAAAACCCACTGAACCATTAAGAAGAAGAAGCCTTTATTTGTCACATAGACGTGACTGCGAAGTAAAAAGTGTTATTAATACACTCACCTAAAGGATTATTATGAACACCACACTAATACGGTGTTTGACCCCCTTTGTCCTTCAGAACTGCCTTAATTCTACGTGGCATTGATTCAACAAGGTGCTGAAAGCATTCTTTAGAAATGTTGGCAGTTGATGGAGATTTGTGGGATGCACATCCAGGGCACGAAGCTCCCGTTCCACCACATCCCAAAGATGCTCTATTGGGTTGAGATCTGGTGACTGTGGGGGCCATTTTAGTACAGTGAACTCATTGTCATGTTCAAGAAACCAATTTGAAATGATTGGAGCTTTGTGACATGGTGCATTATCCTGCTGGAAGTAGCCATCAGAGGATGGGTACATGGTGGTCATAAAGGGATGGACATGGTCAGAAACAATGCTCGGGTAGCCCGTGGCATTTAAACGATGCCACATTGGCACCAAGGGGCCTAAAGTGTGTCAAGAAAACATCCCCCACACCATTACACCACCACCACCAGCCTGCACAGTGGTAACAAGGCATGATGGATCCATGTTCTCATTCTGTTTACGCCAAATTCTGACTCTACCATTTGAACGTCTCAACAGAAATCGAGACTCATCAGACCAGGCAACATTTTTCCAGTCCTTAACTGTCTAATTTTGGTGAGCTCGTGCAAATTGTAGCCTCTTTTTCTAATTTGTAGTGGAGATGAGTGGTACCCGGTGAGGTCTTCTGCTGTTGTAGCCCATCCGCCTCAAGGTTGTGTGTCTTGTGGCTTCACAAATGCTTTGCTGCATACCTCGGTTGTAACGAGTGGTTATTTCAGTCAAAGTTGCTCTTCTATCAGCTTGAATCAGTCGGGCCATTCTCCTCTGACCTCTAGCATTAACAAGGCATTTTCGCCCACAGGACTGCCACATACTGGATGTTTTTCCCTTTTCACACCATTCTTTGTAAACCCTAGAAATGGTTTTGTGTGAAAATCCCAGTAACTGAGCAGATTGTGAAATACTCAGACCGGCCCGTCTGGCACCAACAACCATGCCACGCTCAAAATTGCTTAAATCATCTTTCTTTCCCATTCTGACATTCAGTTTGGAGTTCAGGAGATTGTCTTGACCAGGACCACACCCCTAAATGCATTGAAGCAACTGCCATGTGATTGGTTGATTAGATAATTGCATTAATGAGAAATTGAACAGGTGTTCCTAATAATCCTTTATTTGAAGATTCAGATTTAAATAACTTTATTAATCCCTTTAGATGAGTGTATATAGGTTTATAAGGAAGCTGGGGGCAGAGTGCAGGGTCAGCCATGATACAGCGCCCCCTAGAGCAGAGAGGTTTAAGGTATTTCTCAAGGGTTCAAGAGTGGTATCTTGGAAAGGCTGGGGCTTGAACCGCCAACTTTCTGGTCTGCCTTAACCCACTAAGCTAATCCCACCTTAAGTAATATCCCATACAACCCTTAATTAACCATAAGGACATTTAACCATTTCACAGATCTCTACTGAAACCCCCAGTAAACATTAAATTAAACCGTATGTAAGCTTAAACCACCTGAACCCTTACTCAAGCATCAGAACCCTCACAAAACCCCTGACAATACTCTTGGCAAACTATGTAATTTAAAACCTGACCTAGAACCATCTTTAAGCTCTCAGAATCCTCATTCAACCTCCAATAAACCCCTTAAAATCCTGAATATACCCTCAATAAACCCTTGGAAGCCTTTGAACCTTCATAAAATCTTCAGTTAACCTCTTTTCCTTTAAAGATTTTTAAGAACCTTAAAATTCTGCTTGGATCCCTCTAACAGTAAAACTTTTAGTTGTATTGTTCTATACAGAACCATTAAGGAGTATACGTAAAAAAAAAAAAAACTTGGCACAAATGCTGTATAAGTGTTTATTATAAAGACTGTGCGAATAGCTTAATGATAATGATGATTTATCTAATGATAAATGCAGCTCTGCTCCTTTTGTCATGTTTAAACTCGTCCTTTATTAATAAGTAAATTGTGTTTCATGAAAAAGTGTTTCTAATTAGATTGTAGACCCGACCCTGAACCATATCCTGGATTTTTTAATCCTAATAACATTTTATCACTGCGTCTCATGGCTCGTTGTGTTAGTTAAGCCGTGTGATTGAGATTAATCTGATTACCCGGCGGAGTAAACAGTTGGCCGGCGCTAAGATGAAATAAAATCCCGCTGATGGATGGTAATGTTGCGCCTGTGTGCTGCATAATCGTAGCTCAGGGATCCATATTTCTGTATTACTCTATTTCTGTTTCTGTGCTGAAGATTAAACAGCCTGATTAGCAGTTCAGTGCCGTTGCACAGCAAATAAAACAAATCAGGAAGCGTACATCATTCGAACTCCACGGCTGAGCTCGCCTCGTCACAGCCTACTGCTTGGATGAATCTCTGAGCAGCTATTTTTTCCCTCCTTTTTTCATTTTTTTCTCCTTCTTTCTCTTGGGCACAAGTGCTATGAAGCAGAAATGGCTTATGAAAGTGCGTTAAGCGTTTATTCCCAGCTGAGGCGTGTTGTGGCGTAGAGGCCATACTGGAGCGGAGCCGAGAGGAAGATGAGTTTTTAGCACAAAGAATAAAAAAAGAAGAATCGTGAGTCCTCAGTCCCAGGACGAGTTTGAAAATAAATAACGCAAACATCATTACAGTGCCATTGTAAAAAAATCTAAATCAAGTCTTTGATTAAGTCTGAGAGCAAAACTGTAATGGTAACGTGTAAATCATTAGCAGCTCAGAATATTGAAAGTGCAGAGGAAAGCCTTCATATGCTGGACAAACAGCAAACCCATGTGGTTCATAGTGACCTATCATCATCAACATCATCATCATGGCAAGGTTTCATGACCATGTCTGCCCCAGCCTCGAGAGGGGGAAAGGTTTGCTCTGGATTTGGTGCTGTGATGTCACAGTGCACAGTTCTTCCTTCATCTCCATTAGTCCTCAATGATCTCTGGTTGGAATTCCATCGACTCATCGACTGCTTTATAACTTTTCAATTTCTCCACGGACTTGGCAGTTTCGTTTAGGGTAGGAATCTCATGCAGGTCTGTTTTCCCAGGGTGGTGAACAATGTGACGGATTGCTATGGATTGGTGCTTCCTTATCCAGACGTGATGACTCAGAGGTGCAATTAGTGGCTGGATCTCTTCTACATCAGCAATTCTTGTTTTCTATCTTCATCAATGTTATTTGTCAGGACCAGCCCTGAGTGCATTCTGAGTGCATCTCCAGGCCCCTCGATCATACACTAGAGCGACCACTGCTAGTGGTTAATGTGACAGGCACCAAGGAGTTTCTCAAGAGAGGCATTCTACCAGCCTCTTTACCACCCCTCTGTCAGCTCACCATACAGCAACATCTTAGGCAAATGATGATCCTCCGATCATGGATATGTGCTCTGCCCAACACAACTGCATCTTCAAAAGCATGGTCTCCCAGTGCATCATTCTGAATAGAATTATGCTTCCTATTAGTAAGGGCTTTGAGAAGTCCTGGCCATGCTGATCTAGGTAGATTATCATCCTAAGGAACTTTCTGGGACAACCTAGACATTCCTTGATATACCACAGATCTTTTTTGCTCACAGTGATGAACACTTAATTATGGTCAAGACAGGTCAGATACAGTGTTTTTTCTGTTCAATACAGTACATTACAGCATTACTGGCAGTACCTGCATCACAGGGTCCTTTTGATGTACAGTAGGTTGCCTTGTTCCCAGCAACAGACAAAGAATACATTACCTTCTAGGGTAGGACTCTCATCCAGTTCTGTTTTTCCTGGCTGTTGTGGAATTGGTTGATTGCTAAGGATGGCTGCTTCCTTATTATAATACAATGACTCAGCGAGGCAAACCAGTCTTTGTTCTTTTTAGTGGAGACTCCAAGGATGTCTTTATACTGCGCCACAGTATCTGAGTGAACTGCTAGTGTCTTACGATCCACCACGCCTACTTTGATCAAAGGATGAAGGCTGCTCATCAGTACCGCGTATTATAAAAACAACAGCAGGAGGCAGAGCTTTTTCTTACAAAGCCCCAAAGTTATGGAATAGTCTTTTAAATAGTGTTCGGGACTCAGACACAGTCTCAGCGTTTAAGTCCAGGCTAAAAACCTATTTATTTAGCCAAGCATTTTTGTCCCATGACAAGTCTTTGAGTCTACAGGGGTTAAGGTCTCACGAGCATGTGTGATCGCAGCCTGATCGCAACACGAGAGAACCCGGAAGCGGAGTCGGGTCACCTGATCCGGCTTAAATGCGGAAATGGATCTCGTGCTCCCGGATTCAACATCTTTACCGGTGAGGCCGAGCCATCTCTCCTGTACACCATTGCACACACAACAATAACACAGACTCTGGACTTTCATACACACCCACACACACCCGCATACACTACATTCATTGTTTATATTTGTATATTTTTTGTATATATTTGGTGCACCTTGTTTGTTTGTTTGTTTGTTGGTTTAGTTTGTGTAATACACTTTGGTTTGGTTTAATACTAGGTTTTGGGTCACGTCTTTACTTGTCCCGCCTTAATTGCGCAATACCAGAAGTGGCATTAAAAACCCCGTATTTTGATTCTCGACCCCGTAGCATTGTAACTAGGGATAAAAACAAATCCAAACCTTACAAGGTTTGTTGACGGTGAGGTGATTGTTTGCTTTACATCTCAGTTCCCCCTCATGTCTGTGTTTCCTTCTGACTCTACCTTTTAGTTATGATGTCATAGTTAGTCCTGCCGGAGTCTCTGCTTGCACTCTACAGTTAATATACATTCACATTATACATTGTGTGACTGCGACCAGACCGAACTTTTATCTCTCCTCTGCTCTCCCCCTCTCTCTCTCTTCCCTCTTTCTGTCGAGGTACACATGTCGTTCCTGTCGCTGCCAGTGATCCAGACTCCCTCTGCCCTCCGGACCTGTCTGACCCATCCTGGTGCGCCGCTTCTGGTTGGAGATCTCGTCACATAGATGCCCCGTGTGTCTCTCTGGGATGCGTCTGGTGTCTGGGGATGGATTTACTCTTGAAGACGGTTCTGGCCTTGACTGATGTTGACAGATGTTTCTCTGGAGCACATGAAGATGATGGGGTCTGAGTGACCAGTTGGCAGGTTTTCAAGTCTGAAGGTGATGAAGTTCCTGACCATAAAAGCCACCACCAAAAGACATCTCTTACCCACTGGTTTTCCTGAGCAGTAAATGGTAGAGGCCTGCTCCATATTCTCAGACTTCCCTGACAGCAGCAGTTTTGACATTCAGTCTTGAAATTTCACAGGAACAGAGAGCAGAGTGTAACTCTTGGAGAGTGCTTCCTGCTGGATCATGTTTTGTTCTGATGTTCCAGCATGCAAGCACATTGTGTAAAGCAGATGTGTTCCCTTTCTTCTTTGTTGTTGTTTGGCTGTGATTAAAAAGTCTTTTTCCTAGATGGATGGCTTGACAGGGCTAATGAGGTCCATCTGCCCAAGGCTTTGCTGACTGGATTGGCATTCATGTCAGGGTTCTCCCTGTCCATCTTGCATGTGCCCCGAGTAGAACTTTGGCCAGAGACCTCCATTACACATGGCTTTAAACCAGAGAGTCGTCTCTAACTTTATGTCCATCCTCTAAAAACGTTGGGGTGCTGGTCAGTGTTAAAGAGGGAATTTATCTCTATAGACAATATTAAGGGGGGAAGTGGGTGGGGTTAGGGTGTGGCCTAATGGAGATTTTGATGTGCAGTGTTTAAAAAGAACACGGCAGAATGTCAGAAGGTCACCTTAACACACTTACACCTGTTCTCCCTTTCCTTCATCTCTCTCTCTCTCTCTCGCTCTATAGAGAGAGCAAGTTCGAGAGAGAATAAATAAAAAGAATAGATAGATATATATATAAAGATAAATTTAGACATTAAAATCTTTTTATTTCTGTTTCTTTCTCTCTCATGCTACATTTCACTCTCCTCTCTCTTTCTCTTTGTCTCTCTCTCTCTCTTTCAATCTTTCTGTTTGTCATTCATCATCATCTTCCTGCTGTCTCTCTCTCTTTTACCCCCTTATGTCACTTTTCTGTCTGCATTTTTTGTTTGCTATTCTGTCCATTATTTTTTCTCTCTCTCTCTCTCTCTCTCTCTCTCTCTCTCTCTCTCGCAGTCTGCCTGGTTGTCTTTGTTTCAATCCATGGCACTCTGTTTTTCATTCTCTCTTTTCTATCTTTGCCTTTTTGCCCACCCCCTTGTCCTGCTTTCATTTGATCTATTTCTTCCACGTTTTCTCTCTGTCTCTCTCTCTCTCTGTTTCTCTCTCTGTTTCTCTCTCTGTTTCTCTCTCTCTCTCTCTCTCTCTCTCTCTTTTTAAAATTCTCCAAAGGTAAAATATCATTAAAGTTTGTAATGATTTCTGTGATTCAGGCTCACACAGAGCTCATAATCATCCCGTCAGACAGACAGTTGTCTCCATCATCACTCTCAGGACACATTAGACACGTCTGACTTGTCTGGACGTCTGAGACTTTTTAATAAATTGCTTCTGAAATCAAAACCCACTCAATGTCTCACCAATAACACAATAAGCCCCGCCCCTTACAATGCAATATACAAATGTTTTCTTGCATTGTGATCAGCGTGATCTTGTTTATCACCATGGCGATAAGGAAACAAAGTATCGCCTGTCTCTTTGTTGTCACATTTACATGTGTTTATTTGGGGTCATTAAACACACCTGATGATTATGATGCTGTTATTTGTGCATTAAACACTCGTGCACTCAGACAAACACAAACACACACACACACACACACCAGAGGAGTGAAAGATTTCTTTATCTAAGATTGATCTCAGCATCTGGAGAGCAACGGGGATGTTGGAGGTGTAATTTGTTGTCTGTGATGTGATGAACCCTGCAGACACACACACACACACACACACACACACACCTTATTACAGACGCTCAGCGTGGCCGCTCGGTCTCGTGTGTTGGCCGTGAACGTGTTTCATTCCTATATCAGCGCTCTTTCTATCTTTTCTATTTCCCCATCATCATTTCCCAATCTTTCCTCGCGTTAGCTTCCCCACGAACATTCTAAAGAAATTATTACCTCACAATGACTGTTAATAAGCACTCACACGGCGAGCGGTCAGAAACCAAGCTCCGAAAGTCAGTGCTCGTTCCTCTGCGGAAAAATACATGCACGGCCTCGCTGTTGAATTTGATCAGACATTTATTTCTATATGAAAAAACATCTAAAGAGAAAAGGGAACAGAAAAGGAAAGAAAGAAATGTTCAGGAGAAAATATGAAGCACAAAATCTTTTTATTTGTTATTCATTTAGATTCATTTTATTGAATATTTGTTTAAATTAATTTGTGCGAAATCCCTCCCATTTCTCATTCTTTGCCTGTTCTAATGAAAATCTCCAGTGTTTATTTAATTAAAGCTTAATTTGGTGGTTAGCATTGTTAGCATGTGCAGGTTTTGCAGTTGTTTGCACAGTTCAGTTAGCTTAATGTAATGAGCATTTTGCTAAAAGTTTAGCCATGCTAGCAGTGTCACTGTATAAAAAAATATTTTAAAAATATAAAAAACCCATACTAATGTGTGTCGGTGCCAATCTGCTCATCATTATGCAAGAATAAAAAGTTGCTCTGGCTTTTGCAGCATGTTTTCTGTGTCACATTAGCAGCTGCTTTAGAATAAATTCCTTCACCATCTGATCTCACACACACACACACACACACACACACACACACTAATGTCAACTTCACAATATGTTCTATGTCCTGCTTTTATCACCTCAGGGGAAAAAGGGACAAGCAAAGAAAACACACACACACACACACACACACACACACACAGACACACACACAGACACACACACACTGCAGTGTTATTAGACTTCTGAAGGCCATCAGATGATAAAAGTCTCTGTACACTTTGTTATAAAAACCCTGAACTTTCCCCTACAGCATGTCTGCCTTTCTGAAAGGGGCGGAGTCATCTTCAGAGGGGTGGGTCATTACAGGAGGGGTTATTGGTGGGGTGTGGTTATCATTAGAGGGGTGTGGTTATCATTAGAGGTGTGTGGTTATCATTAGAGGGGTGGGGTTATCATTAGAGGGGTGTGGTTATCATTAGAGGGGTGTGGTTATTATTAGAGGGGCGGGGTTATCAAAGGGATGAGGTTATCATTAGAGGGGTGGGGTTATCATTAGAGGGGTGTGGTTATCATTAGAGGGGTGGGGTTATCATTAGAGGGGTGTGGTTATCATTAGAGGCATGTGGTTATTACTAGAGGGGTGTGGTTATCATTAGAGGGGTGTGGTTATCATTAGAGGGGTGTGGTTATCATTAGAGGGGTGTGGTTATCATTAGAGGCATGTGGTTATTACTAGAGGGGTGTGGTTATCATTAGAGGGGTGTGGTTATCATTAGAGGGGTGTGGTTATTATTAGAGGTGTGTGGTTATTATTAGAGGGGCGGGGTTATCAGAGGGATGAGGTTATCATTAGAGGGGTGGGGTTATCATTAGAGGGGTGTGGTTATCATTAGAGGGGTGTGGTTATCATTAGAGGCATGTGGTTATTACTAGAGGGGTGTGGTTATCATTAGAGGGGTGTGGTTATCATTAGAGGGGTGTGGTTATCATTAGAGGTGTGTGGTTATTATTAGAGGGGCGGGGTTATCAGAGGGATGAGGTTATCATTAGAGGGGTGGGGTTATCATTAGAGGGGTGTGGTTATCATTAGAGGTGTGTGGTTATCATTAGAGGCATGTGGTTATCACTAGAGGGGTGTGGTTATCATTAGAGGGGTGTGGTTATCATTAGAGGTGTGTGGTTATCATTAGAGGCATGTGGTTATCACTAGAGGGGTGTGGTTATCATTAGAGGGGTGTGGTTATCATTAGAGGGGTGTGGTTATCATTAGAGGTGTGTGGTTATCATTAGAGGGGTGTGGTTATTATTAGAGGGGTGGGGTTATCAGAGGGATGAGGTTATCATTAGAGGGGTGTGGTTATCATTAGAGGCATGTGGTTATTACTAGAGGGGTGTGGTTATCATTAGAGTGATGTGGTTATCATTAGAGGGATGTGGTTATCATTAGAGGGATGGGGTTATCATTAGAGTGATGTGGTTATCATTAGAGGGATGGGGTTATCATTCGTTATCATTATCTTTCGTTATCATTATAACGTCATCATTCGTTATCATTATCTTTTAGGTCTGGTGATGAAGGAGGCAGCGAAGACGGCTCAAAGGATGTTGGCTGTCAAAATCAGGAAGGGGAAAGAGTCTTACCGCAAAAAACTGGAACAAAGGCTGAAGAACAACAACATGAGAGGGGTGTGGAGAGGCATGAGGAGCATTACTGGCTACAAGACGAGTGGCCAAGCAATTGAGGGCAATGTGGGCTAACGCCCTCAACACCTTCTTTAACAGATTCAATGTCCCTCTGTCTCACACCACCTTCAACTTTAGCTTTAATACAGGCTCCCCTGCTCCCCCATCCACGCCCACAGAAAATGGCCACTACTTCTTTGGCAATCCCATTTATCAACATTTCTGATGATCAGGTAAAATGTCTGAGCAGGCTCTGCCCTACAAAAGCTGTAGGTCCAGAGAAAATCAACCCAATATTCCTGAAATCCTGTTCTCCTCAACTTTGTGGGGTCCTAAGGCACCTCTTTAGCCTGAGTCTGTCTCTACAAAAATTCCCTGCCCTGTGGAAAACATCCTGCATTGTTCTTGTCCCCAAGATACCACGGCGCTCTGCCCAGAACGACTACAGGCCCGTCGCTCTAACATCACATATTATGAAGGTGTTTAATAGACTAATTCTGGATACACTTCATCCTCAGGTGAAGTCTTCTCTTGACCCTTTTCAGTTCGCCTATCAGCCATTCCTGGAAGTAGATGACGCCATTATACACCTGCTCCACCAAACCTACTCCCACCCCGACAAACCTGGGACCAGTGTTATGATTATGTTCTTTGACTTCTCCAGTGCCTTCAACACCATACGGCCGGCAGTACTGGGGGAGAAACTAAGGATTATGCAAATTGACACTCCGCTGGTCTCCTGGATAATGGACTACCTGACCTGCTGTCCCCAGTATGTCCGTTTACGAAACTGTGTGTCTGACACAGTGATCTGCAGCACTGGTGCTCCTCAGGGGACTGTACTGTTTCCATACCTTTTTACCCTCTATACATCTGACTTTAAAAATAATTTAAAATCATACCATCTACAGAAGTTCTCTGACGACTCGGTGGTGGTGGGATGTATTAAGGACAGTGACACCTCCGAGTACCAGTCTGTGGTGGATGACTTTGTTTTCTGGTGTGAGCATAACCACCTACAACTCAACATCAAGTGACTCCTATATCTGTCCAGGGAGAAACAATGGACATGGTCTCTGAGTAAAAATACCTGGGAGTGCATCTAGATAACAAACTGGACTGGTCAGTCAACACATTGGCACTCTACAAGAAAGGACAGAGCAGGTTGTACTTTCTAAGCAGGCTCAGGTCATTCAACATCTGTAATACCATTCTTCGGGTGTTTTACAAATCTGCTGTAGCGAGTGTCGTTTTTTATGCTGTGGTCTGTTGGGGCTGCAACATGAAAGCAGCAGACAGAAACAGACTGGACTAGGTCATTAAAAGGGCCGGATCTGTCCTGGGCTTTGATCTGGCTCTGTTGATGTCGTGGCAAGGAGGAGGATCCTGTCCAAAATACGCACAATCTTGAACAATACTTCTCACCTGCTACACAGTGTTCTCTCCAACCAGAGGAGCAATTTCAGCTAGAGACTGATCATGACCAGGTGTTCTACAGAGCGCCGCAGGAGATCTTTTCTCCCAATGGCCATAAAATTATATAACTCTTCTCTGTTGAGAAGAACGTTTTTCACTCTGGGACAGGAACTATGAGGACTTCAATAAAAATCCCCCTCAGGATTAAAAAAGTTCTTTGAATCTTGAACCTTTGAATCTGGTTATTACTGGAGGGTTGTGGTTATCATTATAGGGGTGTGGTTATTATTAAAGGGGTGTGGTTATCATTAGATGGGTGTGGTTATCATTAGAGGGTGTGTTTTTTAATTAGAGGGGTGGGGTCATCATGGAAGCTTTGACCATATAAAGACAGATATGATTTTTAATAGCTCAGCTGGGACTGATTAAGGTTTGATGTATTTTATTTTAAAACATAACTTTTATTTTATGTTTCAGTTTAAAATTCCACTGAGGGATTTAACCCATTAACATTCAGCACAGGGCCTGAGGAGAGAGTTAGTCTGTTCCAGGACAAATGAGACACATCCACCTGTCTCCCTCTTAAACCCGTCTCTCTCTCTCTGGTGTTAGAGACAGTACCCAGTGTCTCGTCCCCTCGGCTCAGTGTGAAGAGGCTCGCCCGGCTGGCTCGGCATCCTGTTGTTCATAAAGTTCAATTTCAATTCAATTTTATTTATATAGCGCTTTTAACAATGGTCATTGTCTCAAAGCAGATTAAACATTTCTTAGAAATGATTTATGTGGCTAAGTATAAACTAAAACATCTCTTCTTTATGGTTAATAATCATGAACATATTTATTTCTATAGAAAGCTGTAGTGTAGCTGGGAGAAACACAGAGTCTGGAGTAACAGTTACGGGTTTGTTCTTTCCCGCTGGCCGTCTCTCCGTTTTCCCCGAGTGTTTTGATTAGTGAGCGTTTCTTGTCAGTGCCGTTACACGAGCGTTCATGTTGCAGCGGCGTTAACATGACGCGTCCCCTCGTCCCGCTGCGACTTCATTCTCATCATTAATAAAAACACTAGCACGGAGTTCTCTGCTTAGTAATCACTGTTATTTAGATTAATAATTAAAATCCAAGAAACTGATCGTTTTTTTCGTAAGTTTAATTTCCTTTGGTTAAGTTTTAAGTCATGTGACGTCTCGTCCTTGTCTGTCTCTCTGACACTGAGTTTATTTAATACTAGAGGTGTTTTGTGATGTGATTTAAACGCAGACATGTCGTCTGATCTCAGAGTGAACATCAGACTAAAATTATTGACTTAATCCTCATTAACATAGACGTCCTCATCTGTTTAATGGGGTCACACACACACACACACACACTGTTTACATTAACAAGCATTCAGACACACACACACACACACACACACACAGGTGTTGCATCAGCTGACCAATCAGATCACAGCTCAGGGGCACGTATGAAAAAATTTAACATGGAGGATAAAGTGATGGTAGAAACCACACACACACACACACACACACACACACACACACACACACACACACAGATGTATGTGAAACACAGCCTCAGCTCTCACCGAGAAATAACTCCACACGTACACATTTAAAATTGAAATTATTTTAATATTAAGTACATTCAGCTTCCAGAAGAAAAATGATTTCCATTACATGTGTGTGACGACGCTAATGATCGCTACGCTACTACGCTACATAGAGAAAAAAACAGGTGCAGCGAGTGTGTGAATAATAACGCAAAACATCACAATTTATCCCTTTACAACGATTACAGCTTCACACAGGATTCTCACTGGATTTTGTTATTAAAATTCTTTTCTATATCATTCAAACACACACACAGACACACACACACACACACACACACACACACACACACACACACACACACACACCTCCATCTGATGACAGGTCACACAAACAGTGACATTACATGGGATAAAAGTGGCCTTGTTCCAAACTCGATCCCTAGACCCTACAGAGTTCCCCTAAGCCCCGCCCTCAGTAAAGCCAACACTTAAGGGTTGGGGTTCCACAGTTACAGTTCTAATGGCCTTAACGACTTGAGTCAGTGATTAAATTCCTGGGTGTGGAAATGGGCGGGGCCAACAGCAGGGTGTCCCCTACGCCCCGGCACACATTGAGACGTACATACACACACACACGAACACACACACACACACACACACACACAAAGTATAAAATGAATATTTTGCTGATGATTCGCTTAATTGCATTTTCTTTCATAAAAATTTACAATTTACAGTTTTTACCTTGAAAACTTCATCTCATGCTCAAGATTTGGTTTCTTCTGTTCAGGAACACATATTATTATTATTATTATTATTATTGTTGTTGTTTTTGTTGTGTTTGTCCTGCGAACTGGTCTGTTCAATAGACGACAAAATCATGACTGATTGTATAAACACACATGGGGAGAGTCGCAGAGATAAAGCTGTGGCCGTGTGTGTGTTTATTATGTGAATGTTGTGTGTATGTTGTGTGTTTATAGTGTGTGTGCGTGTTTATAAAGTGTGTGTGCGTGTGTGTATGTTGTGTGTATGTTGCGTGTATGTTGTGTGTTTATAGTGTGTGTGTGCGTGTGTGTATGTTGTGTGTTTATTGTGTTTATGTCATGTGTAGATTATTGTGTGTTATGTGTGTGCTTTGTTTGTATTGTGTGTTTATTATGTGAATGTTGTGTGTATGTTGTGTGTTTATAGTGTGTGTGCGTGTTTCTAAAGTGTGTGTGCGTGTGTGTATGTTGTGTGTATGTTGCGTGTATGTCATGTGTAGATTATTGTGTATGTTGTGTGTGTTTTGTTTGTATTGTGTGTTTATTGTGTGTATGTCATGTGTATGCCGTGTGTGTATGTCATGTGTATGCCGTGTGTGTATGTTGTGTGTATGTTGTGTGTATGTTGTGTGTATGTTGTGTGTATGCCGTGTATCTGTTGTGTGTTCTGTCCTGTTATTTGCCTGAGTGTAAACCCGTCTCTGTAGCGTGTGTTTTGTTCTCCACTTGAGTGTGTGTGTGTGTGTGTGTGTGTGTCCTCAGTGTCCGCTCTTCACTCAGACGCAGGACAGAGACGAGATCGTGAGCGTGAGTGAGTAAAGGAGAGTCAGAGCGGAGAGACGCAGGCGGTCTCGTGCTGACCGGAGCTCCTCGCAGGACTGAGCGCCACATCGCTCCGCTTCACACAGGACTCCGGAGAATCCCGGGGGACAGCGGCACCGCTGGTGCTGAACACACACTCCGCCGTTCTGACATTGCAGCAGAACATCGTCACACACTCGAGCTGAGGAACACACGGAGGAGATTAGATGGGTGAGTCGCAGTTCCTCCCACAGACCGAACAGATCCGACATCATTCTCACTCACCCATCATCATCTATACCACCTTATACTGGGAGCGGATCCCACACACACACACACACACACACACACACACACTACGGGAAACTTGGGAGCCAGTTATTTTGGACTGTGGGAGGAAACCGGAGAACCCTGAGGAAACCCACCAAGCACAGGAAGAACATGCAAACTCCACACACACACACACACACACACACACACACACACATGGACAACCTGATACGGAATCAGACGGAATTATATTTTATTAAATTTTATTATTATTTTAAACCCGTCAGCATTTCGTATGATAACTAAAAACTCTATCAACAGTTTATCAGTTATATGTAAGATTTCTCCTAACAGACAGAAAGTAAAAGGAGAAAAGAATAAAAAGTATTTACAAAAACATGAGCATTGTGACACATTTAATTGATTTAATTGAAGTTAAAGAGTCTTAATGCGGTCTGTAACTGTGAGATTATGTTAAGAGAAACCAGATGTTTCTCAGGCCTCCGTCATGTCTCTCAGGGTTCGTTTTATTAATCGGCCCTACCCTTATTATTATTATTATTATTATTATTATTATTGCAATTATTTCTTCTTATTATTATTACTGTAACCCTCTTTTTTTGGAGAAACATGCAGGTTGCACAGAACGATGGACTGGCACGCGTCCCATTTTCCTGAGGAATTTGTCCTACAGAATATGAATAAGGCCACAGCCATACAGCAGCTCAGAAACTGAGACAGAGATCCGAAACCCTGGTGAAAATCTCCACTAATGTGGAAAAAAAAATCATTTCGATAAAAAAACCCCCAAAGAACCCCTTCCAATCCAACCTCAAAATCCTCCCTGTGCTTTATAATGAGGAGTGAGGAAGGAGAGAGTCAGCAAAAAACGACCTCTATTATTAGCTCACTCTCATGCACTCAATCCCCCCCCCCAACCCCCCCATCCACCCCCCCCCCCCCAACCCCCAGAGGACGGGGACAGGTCTCATGCCTGCTCCAAAGAAAGAATGGAGAAGATTGCTCAAACCATTTGGGAGCAATTAAGTGTTGTTAAACACTTTTGTGTAAACACACAAAAACAAATACTGGGTTCCATCCCTCAACTCACACACACTCCCCTAAATCACAGGCAGTACACACACACACACTAGTGATGGAAAGTCTGGATCATTTAAGTGACTCGGTTCTTTGAATCTTGTTGTTGTTTTTTAAACCATTTAGTTCATTTTGTTCTTTTGATCAGAAATAAAATAATATGTTACATTTTCAATACAGACCCCCAGCGCGTCCACACACACACACTCACACACACACACATTTAGTCTTCAGTTCCAGTAATTACAATGTTACAATGAAGCTGAGAACATTTATAATAAACAGAATGAGCAGCTCACCTCACATATCTTCTGGTCCAAGTCGGTCGTTCTTTTTAATCTTTTGCACCGCAGAGCGTCTATGGGAGTCACGTGACGAAAGAACGAACGACTCGGAGGAGAAGACTTAAATGTGGACTCGGTTCTGTTTCCTGTACAGAACCGACGGAGGTTTTGCGATGCTTTGCGAATGTGCGCTCGGTAGAACATGAACGACTCGCTCTCTGAGATACTCGCTCTTCTGAGTCACGTTAAAGACTCGTTCAAAAAGAATGAACGAGTCTGATGAACGACCCGCACACACACACACACACACACACACACACACACACATCTCTGTAACCGTTAGTTTGGAAGAGAGACGTTATCAGTGTTTTGCTGAGGAACACACGGCACAACCTTTCACAACAATTTCAAACTAATTTATTTATAATTAAATGTCTGAATTAAATCGTGACCTGATTAAAAGTTCCTCATCAGGACAGAAACACCAGGCCACGTTATCATCCAAGAGTGTGAAACCTCAACGCTGAATCCAGTTAATAGTCATAGATATTCCGGGCCTTTGATGTGACCTTGTGATCTTCTCATTCTTCTTCTTCTTCTGCGCTCCCTCTTCTGCTCTTTATGTGTTTATGTGACAGATGCTCGGAGATTTCGGGGGTTTGTGGTTTTCCTCACAGGTCTTCAACAGGATTTAAAACTTTTTAATCTGCAGATTTGTGAAGTTTACTCAGTCGCTGGGGTTTGAACGGCTTCCAGGGACCCTGAGGAGCTTCTGAGATCTGAGGTCAGCATCTGTAGCCCAGATTAAGGGATTTATTTATAAATAAATGAAGAAGGCATTAAGGGGAAAGTCTGAAACCACTAACAAAGGACCATTTGTGTTTCATCAGCCATTAAACGCTTGTTTATCCTGAGATTTATTCAGGCATATTTGCACACCACCTGGACATTTCTATTTATATTCAACTTCAATTCCACACAAGAATTCCATAAATTCTATATTTTCTATATTGTACAGCTAGGTTTTTTTCCCTTATATTTTTCTTATATTGTATATTTTGTATTGTACAGATATTTTATTCTTTTTTAGTAAAATTTACTTTCTATTTTCTTTTTCATATTTATTTCCTATTAATACTAAAGCGCGTATCTCTCCAGCGTTATCCCCATGCCGTGAGTCAGTGTTAGTACAGCGACACTTTATAAACCCAATTAACACAAATAAAACCCGTCTAGTACCAGCAGCGTCCCAAAGTCCATAACATCGGCCATCTAACGTTTCCACAACGTTTTAACCAACAGAAATTCCCTCTGTGCTGCAACTCAATGGATTCCTGAGCATCTTCACATCAGCTGAAACATCACCTCCAGATATCTATACTGGATAGAAACACCAACATTACAGAGAGACGGATTGAGCGACCGAGAGTCAGAAAATCACCGCCCCCCCCCCCATAACAAAATTGTTATTTGTCAATTTTAACATTTTAACCTGAGCTGAATGGATTGCATAATTATTGATTATATTAATTGATCACTTGAAAAAAGGTTTAAATGATTTTTCCAGCTGATGGACGTCGCTCACACGCTGCAGCTCTGTTAAACAGCTGATCTGATGGACAGTAAAACATTTATTCTTATTCACTTTTACATGGATTTATCATTATTATTTACATTCTCCACCGTTCTTTAATTTCACCTAATCAGTAAATTTCTCTTCTCTCGTCTCTCTTTCTTGTTTCTTAAAAGCCAGTGTCTTTTTTAAATCCCAGTCCTGGAGGGATCACATCAGCTCCTTCACTAAATCCACTAAATCGATGGCCCTGAACCCCCTGCAGCTTCTCCTCCTGTCTCTCTGCTTTATCCCTTCATCTCTTTTCTTGCCGTTCCTCCTCTTCCCTCTCGTCTTCCTCTGACAGGACGAGACACGGCGTCGTCCCGAGGGTTTGTGTTTTAATTAAACCGCAGTGAACAGCCACGGAGACGACCGAGATGTTCATGAATGGCTTAATCAAACGCTGCTCCGTGTGTGTGTGTGTGCGTGTGTGTGTGTGTAAAATGACTTTTTTCATGTTGTACTGAAGCTAATGCATCTGAAAAGTAAGAGCGCCCTTTCAGCACGGTGTGTGTGATGTCTGTGTTGTGGCTGAAGATGAAACTGACGGTGATGTTCCGAATTTATTACCTTGATTTCGATTTACGACTCCAAGAGACGAGACGTTCGGCCGACCTGCACAGAGGAGAAAGAAGATTACACACACACACACACACACACACACACACTCAGACAGGAGCTGAGGAAAACGGATGTGTGTGAGACGTGACTCACCTGCTGGTTCTCTCTGAACACCTGAAACAATAAAAAATAAAAAACAGCCTTAGAGTTTAAAGTGTGAAAAAGAAAACCAAAGAAAATAAGTGCAAAATAATCACTAAAACTAAGATATCTTTTAAAATGTAGCATGGAAACACAGTATCACAGGAAACACAGTACAATTAGAGATCACTCGAATCACCATGAGAAACTACATAAATACCCAGAATGCTTTGCAACATCATAACAGTCACATGTCAGCTGTCATTTGCTCTAAACCCTAATTCTGAAATACTGTTACTGACATTGTTAATTAATTAATATAATCAGCTGTTACAGAAGAGGGCGCTGGTGTGCTGGTTTGTTGGGCCCTTGAGCGCGGCCCTTAACCCTCACCTGCTCAGAGTGTAATGAGATAAAAATGTAAGTCGCTCTGGATAAGAGAGTCTGCTTAATGACTAAATGTAAATGTAAATGTAAATGTTTGCTAAATTGGCCAGCTAGTAATAACCTTGTGTGTTTGTTTACCCAGCAGGAATGGATTTAGTAATAAATTATTTTATATTTACACACAAAAAGTAGTTTTCCAAAGAAATCCTGTAATTTTAGGAAACTAATACCTGTCCTGTGTTTGACGGTCACGCCAGAAACGGCAGATTAATATAAACCTCTGTGCTGGGTCTGTCTGTCTGTCTGTCTGTGCTGGGTCTGTCTGTCTGTCTGTCTGTCTGTGCTGGGTCTGTCTGTCTGTCTGTCTGTCTGTGCTGGGTCTGTCTGTCTGTCTGTCTGTCTGTCTGTTTATTACTGAAGCTTTAGACACAACGTTTTATTAAAAGATTGCTGTTAGCGCTAAACACGAGCACGTCTCACACACACACGCTATCTCTGTTGATGTTCACTGGGGGCTCGGTGGGGCTTGGGGGGGGGGGAGTTGTTGGGGGGGGGGGGCGTGATTTGTTCCAGACGGTCTGGTATTGTGATGATTTCATTTCCTGTTTTATAATTCAGTGGAGAAATACGAAAAAAAAAAAAAAGAAAATATCCAGCATAAAACTTAATAAACTATGAATAATAGACTGAAGGTCATTTAAAAGGTCACAAAACCCATACAAACTGTGCAGCAGGATCTGGACACACGTGTCACTTGTGTGGAAAAACAAAAAAAACTATCAGATAGATGTCTGCTCCACATCAGGGACGGATAGTAATAATATTTTAAATTTGATATTTAATGCTGCTGTAATGCATGTACACACACACACACACACACACACACACACAGACAGACAGAAGGGAAAATGAGTTTTATGGAGTTTATACGGAGTGTGTGAGCTCTGTGCTGATATTCCTCTCCTCCTCATATTGAGTTTTTAATAAACGGCTGTCAGTCTGAGTGACGCCGCGCTGAGACGAGAGCTTTATAACGGCGCACAGGCACAGGGCTCTTATTAAAGGCTTTAACACACACACACACACACACACACACACACACAGTCTCCGGGTTGACGAGGTGATATTGTGCGTCCTAAGCCGCGTGCTGCACATGAACCTCAAGTGTAAATATTCACACACTTTGTGATGTCATGATCTCACACGTGACTACTCGCATCTGTGTTACGTGTCGAGATGGAGCTCCATGCGGTCTATCTGTTCTGTCTCATGGAGGTGTGATTGCTGCGTTTAGTGCAGATGCATCCTGACTCCGTACACACCAGAAGACAGGACTCGGTCAGATCACGTGTGAGCGTCTCCGCGCGCTAATAAGCGAGGAGGAGCGCGAGGAGGAGCGCGAGGAGGAGCGCAAGGACGCTCAGAGTGACTCACTGAGCAACAGCACTCGGGTTTAAACCTGTAAAAACGGGAGGTGTGATGGTGCAGTCGCGACCTCACACTGTGTTCACAATCTGACAGAAAAACACACGCTGTGTGTGAGCTGAGTCTGAAAAACATATTTATCACTTTCACAAACCTGCAACACCACGTGTACTCGCTTACACAACTCGCGCTCTAAACGTCTGCACGCTCCAAGGCTTCGGTTAGACAAGATAAGAATCCTGAATGGTCTGAAGAACCATTAAAGAACCTGACAGACGTAAGGTTTTATTCTTTTTTACTTGCACCAAATTATTTATATCGTAACACTTGAAACGCCGAAAAAACCAGAGAGATTGAATCGTGAGCTCAGAGCTGTAACACATTCTGCCTGGAGTAGCTAGCACAGGGCACGTTACAGACCTAGCTAAGGTCAATACCAAGCTAACATACAGAAGGTTAGATTGGGCCGGGCGCGGACCGACCCTCGGGAGCACCAGGAGGATCCTGATTAATGCCCAATGTACTATTCAATTCAATTCAATTTTA
>NC_071124.1:25260000-25297500 GCF_024256425.1 Clarias gariepinus
ACGTAGTCGACTGCCAGAACGTGGTGGGGTTTCGTCCCTCAGCGTCGAACATGAGCTCGGGAGGGTGAGCGAGTTCCTCGGTGTCGGCGTCGCATTCGTTATTGCACATGTATGGGTTCTCCTGCGGACAGCGAGGAAAGGCATTGATTAATACCTAACAGTTTCATTATTATTACAAATAATGTTTAAGGGTCAAAGGTCAGAGTAAACGGTAACGATGTGATTCAAGAGGCGGAGACAGTGATTGTGTGATAAAATGCTGAGTAACGAAGTTTAAGGTGTGAGATTGAACACTTCGAACACTTCTCTCTGTGTTTAATGTGTTTAATCAGATTTTATTAAAAAACTCATTTAATTGGTTTTTATTCTACAGTTTGTGATAAAATGTCATTTTACTCTCAAGCTCAGAGGCATCGTGTGACTGGCACATTCAAATAAAAATAAACTGTGTGTGTGTGTGTGTGTGTGTGTGTGTGTTTTTTTTTCTTCTCGTCTCACAGAAATATTTATAAATGTTTATAATCTCTTACAGTCACTACCTTTAACCAGCGCTCGTCAGCTATCAGTCACATGAAGCAGTGGGTAATGAGCAGTGATGCATTGTGGGTATTTTAAGCGCCTTAAATTATCGCCTCACTCATAATAAACACCAATAATAATAATAATAATAATAATAATATAAACTCCATGACTTTTCCCTCATTTCCTTCCCTTTAGCTGCTTCATGACTCTCAGTTCACACACGACCCTGAATGAGTTTAAATGAATTGATGATGAACTCAGAGGCAAAATATTTTCAGTAATTATTTATATTAGCGTCATGAAGTGCAGGATCGTCACGGAGACAGTAAACACACCGCGCGGGTGAAAGTGGAGCGGCTCTGATTAACGGCTTCATGATCATGTCTGATCTGTGTGTGTGTGTGTGTGTGTGTGTGTGTGTGTGTGTGTGTGTGTGTGATACTGTAGTGATTGAGTGTGTCTCCTTCTCATTAGTGCTGCTCCTGACTGAAAGCCCAACCCAGGCTGAGGTCTAATCTCAGGGATTAGACACGTGTCTGTAAACGCTTCTCCCAGACTAAAACTAATTTCGACTCTTTAATGCTGTTTTTTTTTATCATTATTTTCTGATTGCTATATCGGTCCCGACAACACACACACACACACACACACACACACACCCTCTGGCTGAAGGGTTCTGGAGAAACAGACTGAACTAAAATACACTGATGTGTTTAATGCTTCACGTCAGAGAGACGATTCTTTAGTGAATCAGATGGTGAGATTCGTGTGATTCGTATGATTCGTGATTCAGATGCAGTTTTTGCTGTTCCAACCCATTTTACTGTTTCGTTTGTTTTAAATTCCTTCTTGATTGTTATTGATTTATTTGTCTGATGGATGAGGAAGACGTTACTGAATGAAGTGAGCCGAGCCGCGTGATTAGCGTTCCCCCGACGCGTCTGTGTTTAATGTCAGCGTTATTTATCCTCAGACTCCTCCGACATTAGGGTGAGATTTCTTTTTTCCAGACGCTGAAATTCGGTCAAAACAATCATAAAAAGCAGGTCAAACAATCGGGCTTGGCGAAGTAGACGCGTCACGCTAAAACCACGAACCCGGAGGGAACCGGACGCTCGCGCTTTACAGACTGGTTTGTTCTGTCGAGGTGTTAATCAGACATCAGAATCTCTCCAGCTAATGAAACGCCAGAAGCGTCTCGACTGCCTTCAGATGCGGTTCAGTGGAGCGACCGTGGACACGAGCACGCCGACAGACACACGGACAGAGGAAGAGAGGAAGAAAATAGACAGATATTACAAATGGTGCTGTTCATCCCACAGGGTCGTGTTCAGAGACACCAGTTTCCCCAACAAGGCCAAACTTCTGCTGGTTCTCTCAGGAAAGTTCCTGGTCTTCAGAGTCGAGTTACGCAACTGGCAGCCACATTCTTTAAACACGATCCCTCACCGATCAACCTGAAAACTACATCAGGGATTGAAAATATGGACTGAAGAAGAAAAAGTGAGCGACATTTATAGAAGACTTCGAGTACGGTGCAGTGATGAGACTCTCAGACGCAGTGAAGGATGTAAACAATCGTTTTAAAGAGGGCTGTATGTCTGTGAATAACGATTGTCTCCAGGAGGTCACTGCACATACGTGCACATTCGTGTACGCTCTCGTGAACATTCAGCGGGTGGAACTTCTGATCACTGATCGCATCTGAGTGTGAACTGTACACACACTCATTCACCAACACACTACAGGAACTCGGCTGGGAGTATGTATAAATGTCTTGTCACTCCAAGACATTTATACATATTTGGGTCATTAAAGGAGTTCCTGGGAGGCCGGCTGAGAGAACTTTCTACCTTGATGGTGCCTGCACTAGTAAAACACTGTGATAAGTGCATTAGTGTATTAGGGGATTATAAAGGGACATAAAGGGAGTGTTTATTCTCAGGACTGAGTTCTGTTATTCCCTCCAGGCCCCCTAGACCCTACGCAGGTCCACATGCACTAGTTCCTAATCTAAGGGAGACTTCATGACATGAATTAATTAACCCCCCCCGGGTTGGTCCTGGGTACGAGCGTGTGTGTTGGGTGAGCGGTGACATCAGTGGTGTGTGTGTTTCAGTCCTGGTTGTAATAATCACACAGTAATGACGCCATGAGATCAATTCCATGGAGATGAAACGATTTCTAAGGGTTTCCATCGTTCATCCTGCTCATGTGTTAATCTGCTTGTCCTCGTCTCCTCCTCGTTCTGGACGGAGTTCAGGAGAGAGATTTACACTAATCTACACGCCGACCTTCTGCTCAGTCTGAAACTGGAGATGAGTAAAAACCCAGTACAGACGGATTTTATTCCCATTCCGGATTTTCCAAAAGCCCTTAAACCCGTCTCTGATCTTAAGAAAATATGTTTCTCTGCTTTTCCATTTTATTCCCTCCTGTCGGGTGTGACGTCACTCCGAGGTTTCACACACTCAGGTATCACACTCATGTGTCACTCTGAGGGATCGTCACACTGATGTATCACACTGCAGACGTAAAGGTGAACCTGAACTCAGAGAAAAGAATAATAAGCGTGTTTTTGCTCTTCGTCTCGATTCTGCTGCTAAAAATAAAATAAAGGTTACCTCCCTCCTGCACGAAACCTCTCTCACACACTCCATCTTCTCCCTCTCAGCATGTGTGTGTGTGTGTGTGTGTGTGTGTGTGTGTGTGTGTGAGAGAGAGTTTCCACACTGGGTTTGGGTGATAAATGAATGTGAGAGGTGATACATATTGAAAAGTAACACAACAATAAACCAGAGCCATAAACATAGTGATCACGTCGTAGGAAATAAAGGAATAACGATTTATTATGGTTTATTACTTGTTTATAATTAATTTATTATACTTGTTTATTGTTTATTATTTATACTCCCTTATACATTGTGTTTTTAAAAGCAATAAATCTGTTTAAGGAACAAAAGATGGACGTCTACTCTGGGACACGCGAACAGACAGACAAACAGAGAGATAGACAGTGAGACAGACACTCAGACAATAGGAGAGACAGCGAGACAGACAGTGAGACAGTGGACTGGACATTTGTAGTGACAGTCAGGCAGGCGGTGAGACAGTGAGACAAACAGGTAGACAGATAGTGAAACAAAGGGGACAGACAATGGGAGTAAGAGACACTCAGACAAGCAGTGAGACAGACAGACAGACAGACAGACAGTGACACAAACAGTGAGTCAAAGAGGTAAACAGACTGTAAGACAGACAAACTGTGAGACATAGAGATAGAGAGAGAGAAAGACAGACAGACAGTGAGACAAAGAGGTATACTGATAGACTTATAAATGAAATCTTGTGACATGATGAAAGCTCTTTTTTCCAGTTTAATCTCCCAGTCTCTCAGGTATCTGATGTACCTGCTGTCGCTCTGCAGGTATAAAACGCCGGCTTTGGGTTTGACGGCAGTGTGAAGAGCGAGAGCAGGAACACTGAGTCTCTAATAGAACATCACACTTACATCTGTGTTACTCAGGAGGTGTTCATTAAACCAGGCTGACGATCTGATCAGGAAATAAAGCAATTCATCTTCATCTCTAAAATGAGTGACAATTATTATACTTGTCAGACAGTTTGTGTAATGACAGACGGGTGGCTAGACAACATGATGTATAGACAGAGAAAGAGAGAGAGAGAGAGAGAGAGAGAGCCCTTTACACTGGCGATAACGGTCATAGAGGCCACGCCCACTACTCCGAACGTGGGGTGGGACAGAATGAATAGAGCTTAGGAAGAAATATATGGGGAATGTATTGTAGGGGATAGGGAATAGAGATAAGGGAGTAGGGATTAGGAAGTAGGGAGTAGGGATTAGGATGTAGGGAGTAGGGATTAGGGCAGAGGCTCTCCGAAATTCTGTGTTAATAATAAAGAGTCTGATCAGGCTGGTGTAATAATTTCTGACTGTAAACTCTAAAACGAGTGTAAACAGGGCACTGACCAGAGCGCAGTAGATCTCAGGTGGGTCTCCACACGTGATGTTCTCCGGCTCCAGGTCGACCTTGACATACTTGGTCATGTCTGTGGATTCCGGCTGGCACGCCATGTAATGCCACACCAGTCCATCATCTGTGTAGAGTTGTGATTTACAGACGTCATAGTGCCCCCAGGAGGCAGGAGAGTGCTGTATCGCACGGCTAACACACGCCCAACACACCTGCAGTGCTAACGCTAACGCTAGCTGCATGGCTGCTAAGTCATTTACAACAGATAACAACAACGGAAGTAAAACTCAAAATCTAATATGAAGCTCGAGTTCAATGCGTTTATGTTTGTAAAGACAGCATGCTAGCGCGGATGCAGAGTTAGCGCATTCAGAATCTACGTATAAAGTGTACTTTAAAGTCTTTAACAGACTGAAGAGTAAAATATCAACTTAATACTCATGAAAAGCATAGAACACACACACACACACACACACACATACAACGCTGTCTCAGGCATTATATCACCTGAGAACAGCACTAGACATGAAGTGCTAGCGTGCGCTAATCCTCTGAGAGAAGTCTCCACATGTCACTGTTCACTGTTTACTCAAGTTGTTTTCTGTCACTTAAGCACATGGTGTGTGTCACTAAAGAAACAAAATCCATTTTTATATCCAAACTTTGTACGAAATTTGCTCATAAATACGAGAAACTGATCATAAAAAGCAGAACATGTCTGAAAAGATGAAAAAAGAAAGTGACTGTGACTCGTCAGACGGTCCGACTGGCACAGCGAGGCTTTAAACCTCCTTCTTCAAAGAACTCATAGCCTTGTGAGTCAGACGTCCGTCTCACCATCGTTTCCTGTGAGTGCGTTCATCTGTCAGGAATAAAAGGAAGGAAAAGAGACAGAGTGAGTTGAACAAGATGACAATATGGATTCCTAATAAACGTATAACTGTTTATACTGATTAATAGGGAACACAATTACACAACTAAATTAACATAACAAATAAAACACTCAAATCTGGGTTTAAACTCTGAATGTTGTGCGATTTTGCTAAACACTACAACTCCACCTTTTACAGTTTTTAATCACACCGGATAAATCAACCTGCAGCTGTGTGTGTGTGTGTGTGTGTGTGTGTGTGTGTGTGTGGTTATTTAAGTCTGCAGTTTAGTATCAATAATATGTTGATTGAGTTTTAATATAAAATGTAACAAACTCCTGCCCTGTGTGTGTGTGTGTGTGTGTGTGTGTGTGTGTGTAAGGAGTCAAACAGGAGAAAAGTGTTGAGTTTTGTTTCACACAAACACCTTTTTAATGACACAGCTTGTTAAAGATGATGAGAAACGTTCTAAACCGTACAGAAGCTCCAGTGTGCCGCCTCATCAGCCTCGTTCTCTACAGCTTCAGTTTCACTTCAGTGGTCAGTAACTGAGCTTTAAGTACAGAAGTCCATGACTGCCGGGGAAACGTCCGCCGCACTAACACACTAACACACATTCTGAACAAAACCAATCAGTGTTATCTGCTATGACCCAGATCAGGACGGGTTCTCTGGTGCAGAGATTTTATCATAAACTCTGGGTGTTTGTTTATTCCTCCATGTCTCTGTAGTGATCTGACTGATATTTGAAGGTAGACTGTGCTAAATGTGTCAGGGTAACATTACCACAGCACTGCCCCATGCTGGACATCTGCTGAACTACCACAGCAAGGGTCCATAAACTTATGGTTTAATTGTAACCTGTTGACAGGTTTTTTTTTTGTTTGTTTTTTTGTCACTATGTTTTTAAGAAGTGGTAGGCCACGCCTCCTTAACTGGAAGTAACAGGTAGAGAGGCCACGCCTCCTTCACTGGGGCTGATAAACAGAGAAAGTATGTATTGACTGATTTTTATAGGCATAGCAAAGCCACACCCCTTCATTTTACAGGCACATAGGCCACGCCTCCTTTTGAATAAGACTGACAGCTGCAAAAGAGCCTCATTAGATTCACTTTGACCAACATTTTGACTCTAATAATCACTAAGACATAAAGGCCACGCCTCCTTTACTATCATTTAGACACAGAGGCCACGCCTCCTTCACTGTTTCTTTCATATCTGTACCTCGGATTATGTTCCCTTTAATAAAACCTTGTTCTAAAAGTGTATTGTGTTTAGTCTGAAAGTTTTCCAAATAAAATGTTATAAAAATATATAGATTTATATTTCTCTTTACTGTGTGTAAGAAACAAACACACACCTTCATACACACAGGATGCTCGTCTTTAAGTGTGTTTATGCAACACATACTCCTCTGTAATCCACACAGGCTATTTATACACTTCAGACCCACTGCATATTTTATAAACCCTAATGGAATCATCAGCGCTTTCAGCGAGTCCTACTCCTCCGACAAATTAAATAACAAACAACGGCATTTATTTTAGTTTAGCTCGTGTAGTGAAGAGTAAAAGTGTGTGTCCTTCAGAGACAAAAACACTGACCAGACACAAATGACCATGCCCTTTACACTGGCCATGATGGTCATAGAGGCCACGCCCATTCTGTAGAGACAACAGGACCATGTGCTTCAGTGGGTGTGGTCATTAAGCCCGTCTACCAGTGTAAGGGGCGTGGCCTGTCTGCCTGCTTATCGATCATTTATGCAAAGTAAATGAACTAAAAAAAGATCAGTGTACATAACTTAAAATACCCATAATGCACTTTATTTCTAAAATACAAAAGACACTGAACAATATGTTTTAAATGATGTATTTCTTGCATTGCAAATAAGAATATTATCTATTAATATGTAAATGAGGGCATGATGTCATTTTGTGACCTGTGTATATCTGTACAAATAAACTGCAGCACACACACACACACACACTCACACACACACACACACACACACACACACACACACACACACACACACACACACACACACATATATACACACACACATCTAAAGCAGACGTTGATGTTATTTGTGGGATCTGATTAAACTCGGGCCGTCTTTTACATCAGTAAACACTCGACAGTCACGGGGCCGGAGCTGCGTCTGCCCTTACACTCACGTTTAAAGTCACACACACACACACACACACACACACACACACACACACCAACCCCTCGTCTGGAATGAACACTCCAGTCATCCCATAAACACTACAACACCACAGCCGTGCAGATTTCTTATAATATTTGACTAAATAAAACTTTGGGCTTGATTAGGCTGAGATTAACTTGGACAGCTGATGAAAGAGGAATAAACACCGACAGACATCGCCGCACTAAACACTGACAGCACTGTACCTGAAGCAGCAGAGTGAACACTTCCTCCTGGAGGATTTCAGCAAACACTAGCGCAGGATTTAAAGTGTTCTCACACAGAGCAGCACTGCGGGTGTTTATTCTGCACTGAACATCTAAGTTCATCAGCATCTCCTTCAGTATTAACTGTTAACTTCAGGTGTTTATTCAGTGACATAAATGTCATGCTGTGGGTATTTAATGTCATGACTTTTAGTTTTACCGTGTCGATGCAGTCAGGGTGTTAGGTGTTTATTTAGTGTTCGGAGTGTTCATTTAAACACCCAACACACACACACACACACACACACACACACACACGTCTAGTGTAGAGATCAGTAACATACAGGACGCTCGAATTCAACACCACTGAGCGATCTGAACACGCAGGTGAACACTAAGAGGTAATGACACACTGTTGGTGTTGATTCTGCATTTAAGGTGTTTGTATTGTTAATGATCTGTTTAAGGTGTTTATTCTGCCCTGTAAGTCTACTCTCTGAGTGCTATGTGTCAACTTAGTGTTAATTAAGTATTCATTAGTATTAATTATTAATAGTTGATTCTGTTCATTTACTTCATGCTGATTAAAGCAGATGTACAACGAGACACTTTCTGATACAAAGAACAAGACATTTGCTCACGTGATTGTAGGAACAGCGATATTCCAAGTAGATGTTCCAGGTGGAACCCTGTCAGAGATCTAGATCCATTAACAATCCAAAGAACCCTTGAGGAACCTTTTCAGCCTCAGACTGGAACTGTGTCTCACTGCCTATTCTGTTTATTTCTTTAGGTAAGTCAGGTATGATAAACATACACACACACACGTACCTGCGTGGTTCCAGAAGTTCTGCAATGTTACTCCACATCTTCACTTTATCCACAGCAGCAGGAGAACCTCAGCACACTCGGGCTTCTCCATCCACATCAACGACTACATGTGTATTGTAAAAGAAATGAATGTTTCAGTCTCTCAGTCTCACACACACACTCTCCTGTCTGTCTCTGCAGTGTGTGTGTGTGTGTGTGTGTGTGTGTGTGTGTGTGTGCGTGTATCCAGGGTGCAGGGGGAAGAGATGATGCTGTACCTCTCAGAGCTCTACACTCATCTGAACATCTCCACATGGACAGAGGTAGAGTACATTACACACACACACACACACACACACACACACACACACACACACACTGCTGCGGCTGGGTCCTAAAATCCACCAACCATGTGGTGCCTCCCAAACAACAGGATGGGATGTGTTCCAGTAGTGGGGGCGGGGGGGGTGGGGGGGGGGTGAGTGTTAAAGTATGTTATTATAACTTCTCTAATCAGTCTAATCTCTAATGAATATGATTTCTAATTACAGTGAGACCCCGACATACACGGCGGTTCCGATCCGAGAGCTGGTTTGTGAGTCCAATGTGTTGCTACATACAGTCTAACACTAACACGTTTCACGTTCTTGTTCTTTAGAATCGTGCCAATGTTTAAGAGAACGTTATCGCTCTGTGTCTCTTAGCAGTACCGGCTTCATCACTGCTGCTCCTGGACATCCTGAGATACACGGTACATCATTGTACGTCTGCTTCAAATGAACAGAATCAACACCCGAGGTCATGAACTAATCCTAATTAATACTTAATAAACACTGAGTTCACACATAGAACCCAGAGAGTAGACTTAGCACCAAGGTTTTGGTTTCACCTATATCTACAGATTCAGCATTAATTTCAGCTTCATCACACAGAGAGACAGAGAGACAGACGGATAGAGAGACAGACAGACAGACAGACAGAGAGACAGACAGACAGACGCTCGGCTCAGAGCTTCAGTCTAGACATTTGAGCTTCAAGAAAGATGAGAAATAAATCTGGGATGGGAATAATCCCCAGTGATAACGCTGTCATACCGCGAAAAACCACTGGATATATGAGTATTTCCCTGTGCGTTATCACACACACACACACACACACACACACACACACACACACACACACACAATATTGATGCTACAACTAACGCCTCAACTTTTTATCTCAATTTATTGCGATAGTTATTGTGATGATGTCACATGATGAAGTCTGATCTTAACTTGAGCTGTTGTTTAAACATGAACTGCTTTTGAGTGCAGCAATGAATTGTGGGTAAGCTGCACACCTGTAACCTACAGAGAGATCAATTTAATCCTGAAACGCAGAGTAAGATGTGGAGTGGAAGTGATTTCATCAGCCGGGATGTGATGAACTGAGTCAGCCTCAGAAGTGCAACTTTCAAATTAATTAGGGATTAAATAATAAAATGTCTTTTGACGAAGGCACTTAACCTAAATGACATGTTCAACTCCGTAGGGACCCTCCTGAGGGCAGCTGAGAGTGAACGAGTCTCTTCATCATAAGGCATCAGGAGGAGAGAAAACTGTGAAGGTCACATGATCTCTAATGGTACACTTACGTTTGACTAGTTACCAGTGTGTGTGTGTGTGTGTGTGTGTGTGTGTGTGTGTGTGGTCTGTTGTGAAGATAAGCAGAGTTCCCTCCGTTTCCCTGGTGTGATGGATGATGTACCTGAGATCAGGCAGGTCAGGAAAGTTGAATAAATCCCTCTGGACTGGACGGAAGTCTGATAGATTTTAACTCTAACCTTGAGAAAGAAAAAAAGAGATTTATATTCGAGAGGAAGCTGAAGAAATGTTCGGTCATGACGAAGGCTGAATGTGCAGAAGCGAGAGAGAGAGAGAGAGAGAGATAGAGAGAGAGATGGGGTTATATTCTAATAAAGCACATTAGGAGGGAACCTGGAGAGCGGTCTAACTAACCTGCGGAGTGGACGAGCTCATGAACACAATTTGCATTTAGATGAAGAATTTTCTTTCTGTTGGGGATTTTTAGAAATAATATGGGAGGATAAGACCAAAGATTTGTCCTGCGTTCAACTCTGATCTCACCAGCAAAGTGTCTCAAACCACAAAATAATGGCAGGACGTTAGCACACTCGCTAGCAGCTTTAATTCCACAATCTAACTGTTTATAAAAATGAGCTCATCAGCAAACTCGCACTATTTTAGTGTCTCTTACAGTAACACTGTTTGTCCCCTCCAGCCTTTAGACTTCTCAATCTCCCGAGACACCAACTGGAATTTCTACAGATTATGACCTTTTTTTTCTTCTAAACTTGCTGCTTAAACACTGCACAATAAATTCTGTACTATATAGACCTCAATTATTGCACTTTTACTATGTTATGTTTACATTCATCACAAAAAGTAAAGTTACACTGATTGACCTGGTCACCTTGCACCTCGAGGGTCAGGGTTCGATTCCCGGCCAGACTCGATTCCCGTCTCTGTGTGCATGGAGTTTGCATGTTCTCCCCGTGCTTGGTGGGTTTCCTCCGCGTACTTCGGGTTCCTCCCACAGTCCAAAGACATGCAGGTTAGACTAATTAGCTTTTCCAAAATCGCCTGTAGTGTGTGAATGAGTGTGTGAGTGAGTGTGTGAGTGAGTGTATGTGTGTGTGTGCCCTGCGATGGATTGGCACCCTGTCCAGGGTGTAAACCACCTTGTGTTCTAAGCATCTTGGCATAGGCTCCGCCCCCACAACCCTGAATACAGGAAAAAACGGTATAGAAGATGAGAGAGTAAGTGAGTGAGAGTGAGAATGAGAGTGAGAGAGAGTGAGTGAGTGAGAGAGTGAGAGAGTGAGTGAGTGAGTGAGTGAGAGAGTGAGTGAGTGAGTAAGTGAGTGAGTGAGAGAATGAGAGAGTGAGTGAGTGAGTGAGAGAGTGAGAGAGTGAGTGAGTGAGTGAGTGAGAGAGTGAGAGAGTGAGTGAGTGAGTGAGTGAGAGAGTGAGTGAGTGAGTGAGAGAGTGAGAGAGTGAGTGAGTGAGAGAGTGAGAGAGAGAGAGAGTGAGAGAGTGAGTGAGTGGGTGAGAGAGTGAGAGAGTGAGTGAGTGAGAGAGTGAGAGAGAGAGAGAGTGAGAGAGTGAGAGTGAGTGAGAGAGTGAGTGAGAGAATGAGAGAGTGAGTGAGAGAGTGAGAGAGTGAGAGAGTGAGAGAGAGTGAGAGTGAGTGAGTGAGTGAGTGAGAGAATGAGAGAGTGAGTGAGTGAGTGAGTGAGTGAGTGAGTGAGTGAGAGAATGAGAGAGTGAGTGAGTGAGTGAGTGAGAGAGTGAGTGAGTGAGTGAGAGAGTGAGTGAGTGAGTGAGTGAGTGAGAGAGTGAGTGAGTGAGAGAGTGAGAGAGTGAGAGAGTGATTGAGTGACCTGCATGAATGAGTGTTGTGGAAATAAATTAAACACCTGGTGAAGGTGCAATGGTAAAAATGTCCAGTAAAAACAGAGATGTTTAATAGCAAAATTAAGAGCATTTACACACACACACACACACACACACAGAGCAGCTCCTGAACAACGCCCCAGCCATACCCGGCTCTGTTCTATTCAGGCTCTTGCTGGAGGCCTACACCTACACGGCAGCCTCTCCTGCTCTGAGCCCAAGCCCTCTGTAGTTCCCCGCCTAAGACATGTAACGACCCCCCCTCATACACCCCTCATACACCGCCCCCCCCCCCCCCCCCCCCCCCCCCCAACATGTATGACCAGAGCTGTCCCCAGACAATGAAACTGTACGGTGCAACCTGTGACACTGTGTCCCACACCTGTCTGTGTTATGCTCTTGTTTTTCCTCAATTTTGAGTCATAAGTTTAGTTCATCATTTTTTTTATTTAATTTGTGCCTTTATTTTAGCTCCATGTGTGTCCTGTTTATTTCCTTTGTGTTGTGCTGATTGTGTGTTTATGATCTTTGGACAAAATGTGAGCTTCGTATCCTGTTGAGTTTCAGTTCTACTCCTGTGCCTAACCTGGTGTTTCTATTTCTTTGTATTACAGTTTTTCTCGATTTCTCGATTTTCTCCATGTCCTCTTCCTCCACCTCCTCCTCCTCTTTCACCAGGTCCTCTTCCTCCACCACGTCCTCCTCCTTCACCACGTCCTCTTTCTCCACCACGTCCTCTTCCTTTGCATCTCTTTGGATCCATTGTTTCAAACCTGAATGAGCTGACTTTGGCCCTTTTATCTATCCATCGAAGGTTCTGATTAGTGTGTGATAAATTTTGACTCCTAGTGTTTCCACCTGGTTAATTGTGTGCTAATTGAGCTCAAGCTATGCTGACTTAAGTTAACATTATTGAATGCTAGTGCTTTCTAAATGACTACATGGTGTAAGCACTGAAAAATGTAGGGATTTGTGTGTAGAGTTTTGCAGTAACAGTTCACCAAATTTGACTCATGTGTCAAAGCAGGGAATAGTGTTTATAGTTCAGGGAAATGGGTGAGCTTTTTGAAAAATAGCGTTACGGTTTTGAAATTTTAGTTTAAAAGCCTGGTTATAGTGTTTAAGCAATCGAGAAAAACTGTAATATGTTAACCAGAGGTGGGTAGTAACGAGTTACATTTACTCTGTTACATTTACTTGAGTAACTTTACTTGAGTAAATTAAAAAAAAGTACTTCTATGAGTAGTTTTACTGCACCATAGTTTTTACTTTTACTTGAGTAGGTTTGTGAAGAAGAAACGCGACTCTCACTCCGCTACATTCGGCTCCACTCGACTCGTTACTTTTATAACCGTTTATTCGACACTTATTCTTTGTTTTTGCCAGAGAAATGCAGCCGGTGGATCGACCATGTGACTGTGTTTCACCAATCAGATGTGGCAACAATAATCACATGACTTCAAATTCAAATTTTATTTGTCACATACACAGTCATACACAGTACGATATGCAGTGAAATGTCTTTTACGATCTTCCTGGCCTTGGTCCAGCACCGCTTGCTGTAGATCGAGTGCAGGTCAGGGAGCTCGGTGCGGATGATGCTCTCAGCTGATCGCACCACCCTCTGTAGAGCTCGTCTGTCCTGCATGGTGCTGTTCCCGAACCAGGTCGTGATGTTTCCCGTCAGGATGCTCTCTATGGTGCAGGAGTAGAAGTTCCTGAGCACCTTGGAGGGCAGTCTAAAGTCTCTCAAGCGTCTGAGGTGGTAGAGACGCTGCCGGGCCTTTTTCACCACGGTGTTGATGTGACAGGACCATGACAGGTCCTGCGTGATGTGAACACCGAGGTATTTAAAGCTGTCCACTCTCTCCACTGGGCTCTCATTGATGACGGGGGTCTAGTAGTTCCTCTCCTGCTTGGTGCTGAAGTCCACTATCAACAACTTTGTCTTACTGACGTTCAGGAGGAGGTTGTCTCCTAATCTCAGATTCCTAATCTCCTTCAGGTAGGCCGTCATCAGAGATCAGGCCCACCACGACGGTGTCGTCAGCAAACTTAATGATAGTGGTGGAGCTGGTAGTGGCCACACAGTCATATGTGTACAAAGAGTACAGCAGGGGGCTCAGATCACAACCCTGGGGGGCTCCAGTGCTGAGAGTGATGGAGGCTGAGACATGTCTGTGGTCTGCCAGTTAGAAAGTTGGAGATCCACTGACACAGTGATGAGTCCCAGGTGCTCCAGCTTGGTGGTAAGTGTGGAGGGAATTATGGTATTAAATGCAGAGCTGTAGTCGATGAAGAGCATTTTAACATAATTCCCTTTCCGAGTGTCCAGGTGAGTGAGAGATGTGTGGAGGAGATGAGAGATGGCATCGTCTGTGGAACGATTTGGACGGTAAGCGAACTGTAAAGGGTCCAGTCCTGTTACTCAGTAACTTTTTCATCTTAATGTCCGATTTATCTTAATGTCCATCTTAATCTCCGTTTGACCAATCAGCTGCAATAACAATAACCACATGTAGTCACATGATCACACACAAACTGCATATATAAAAAAATAATAATTAAGCGCTGGTAAACAATGAAGCAAACATGTCATGGTTAGTTTAACTGTTTTGTTTAATGTTGTAAACTTAACATTTAAGCAAAAAAACTAGAGGCTAAAAATATCAGTTTCTTGGGTAGTGAAGAGATGATAAAGTCTCTGACCAGGCGCTCAAAGCACTTCATCACTACTGAGGTGAGGGCTACAGTTACACTACATTAGCATACAGTAACATTAGCATTGCTAGCGTCTTTAGCTGCAGCCTCGAAAGCGAGCATAGAAAGTGTTCAGCTCTTCTGCCAGAGTCACTTCCGTGTTCGTCATACCGGTTGTTGGTGTTTTATAGTCCGTAATTGTCCTTAATCCCTGCCACAGGCTCCTAGAGTCACTCTGTTGGAGTTGTGACTCTAGTTTCCTCTCGTAGCGCTGCTTTGCCTCTTTTACCGCCTTCCGGACGCTGTATGACGCAGCCTTGTACGGTTCCATGTCCCCCGTCGCGAGTCCTGTGTTGTAGGCAGCGGTGCAAGATCTCAGAGCGTCACGGATGGTTTTATCCACCCACGGCTTCTGGTTGTGAAATGTTCTAATAGTCTTTTTCTTCACGGTACACAACCGCTTCCGTAAACACGCTGACGTCATCGGAGCTGTTTCTGAACTTGTCCCAGTCTGCGTCATCGAGTGGGTCCTGTAAAGCGGCCACCGATTGGTCCGTCCAGTTTCAGCCTTTATTTGTATTGGCATGAGGAAGATGGCGGCGTGGTCAGATTTACCAACCGGAGGACGAGATTGTGCCTTGTAGCCGTCCTTGACCGTTGTATAGCAGTGGTCCAGTGTCCTTTCGCCCCTGGTGGGGCAGGTGATGTGCTGATAAAAGTTGGGAGCTGCGCGTTTGAGGTTGGCACTATTAAAGTCCCCCGGCACTATTAAAGTTGTTGTGTGAGTGCCTCATGCAGCTCGCATAAGGCAGTGTTCGTGTCCGCTTGTGGTGGAATATAAATGGCGCTGATTATGACCGATGTGAACTCCCGAGGTAGATAAAAAGGACGACACATGATGGACAGTAGTTCCAGGTTTGGTGTGCAGGAGCGTGTGAGAGGAACAACGCTCGCGCTGTTGCACCAGCTGCTGTTCACCATTAAACACACGCAGTACTTGCGTATCTTTTCACCGAATACTTTTTCCTCTTACTTGGGTAATATTTTGGATGAATACTTTTTACTTTGAAGTAAAGCTACTCTTACTTAAGTACAATTCTCGGCTACTTTACACACCTTTAGTTAAGGTATTTAGAATGCTAAATCACATGCATGTGTGTGTGTGTGTGTGTTTGTGTGTGTGTGTGTGTGTGTGTTCTTTATAGAGTAGTATTTTTAGGTAATAATTTTTTATTATTATTTTATTCTTTTTATAAATTTTTATTTTATTATTTTAGTATGCTTTATTATGACTACAAAAGTTTGTCATCAACATCATGACAAGGAAAGTCAGAAACTCTTTCCACTTTATATTTATTTGAAAATATTATACTGATTTATGCGGGTCACGACCTCCAGCTCGCGAGATCGATGTTCATGTTTCTGTCAAAAGCTTCAGCGCTTCACTGCTTCACATTTCACACATTTCTTCCTTCTTCACTCAGACTTTAAACCACTAAAGTTTCACATCTTGGCAAAAACAAAGTCCAAACAGTCATACATTATTAATCATAAATCACCTGCGTGTGCTACTGAGACCTGCATCACGATCATACACACCCATACACACTCATCCACACGGTTTAAATGACTTTATTATAAACACATGGCTATGGGAATGGAATACCTCTGCAGGTCAGTAAAGATCTCTGGTGAGGGCAGCATAAAGAGTTTTTGCCTGAAATTCTTCTTTTGTGCAAATTTAACATTTAAACGTAAACACCGGAGCCCCACCCTGACGTCTGAAACGTGTTTATTTTAGTCTTTAACATTTTAAAACTGGGACACAGTGACATATTACAGCTGAGAGTTCAATTAATCACTGGGCCATTTCCCATGTCCAGAGATGTGTTTCATCACAACCTGCAGCCAAGGTTTCGCATTTTAAACACAGAAAAATCAATAATTAATGACTTTAATTTCTTCACATCTGTCCTGTCCCATATTTATTTCTATTCTTTAAAGAAGGGTCCAAAAAAGCTAAAACTAATAACCTTGTCTCGCAGCGTGCTGATAAAAAGGGCATTAAAAGTTCAAAGAAAAACAGAAACGAGTACAGAGCAAATAACTGTCTGCTATTTCTAATATTTTTATATTTAAATATTTAATCTTATGCAGATTGAAAAATTTAAAATAAAAAAAATTAAACGTTAATATTAAAAAAATATTCAGCGTTAATGATGTCGCTATAAACTGCCGAATTAAGATTTAATTATTTGCCACATATGGCTTACAGCACAGTGAATGTGATTTTTACATTTCTTTTTGTCCTTTTTGCTGTTCTATTATTATTATTATTATTATTATTATTATAATTATTATTATTATATTCTTATTATAATAGTTGAGTGACCTGTCCTGTGTCTGCACTGTTTTCACCAAGATCCAGGTTTATTCTTACATTCCTTGTTGCTGCTGATCTCTGGGAGATACAAACACTTTCACTGTATCACTATAATAACAGTAAAGTCTCTTTATCTTTATCTTAATAATAAATCTTATGTCCTGAAATAAAATCACTCAGTAATTCAGACTGAGTTGTTCGATTTCAGCGGAGCAGCACAATGTTTGGTGTGTGTGTTGTGAGTGTGTGTTGTGAGTGTGTAAATCGGTGAGTTTTCAGTCTTATTGCAGCAGGCAGGTTGAAATGGCTGAACACTCTCCTGCTCACACACTCATCCATTATTTACCTTACGCCTGAGAGGAAGTGAGAGAGGGACTGAGACATCTCTCTAAACTCTAACGTGTGTGTCTGTGTGTGTGTGTGTGTGTGTGTGTGTATGTGTGTATTTTAGATATCAACATGTCTGAGTTTACTCTCACACTCTGATCACTCGTCTGATCGTCACTAAACTCACCATCACCCGTCCATAACTGACACTTAGCATGCACGCTAGCACTTTAGCTAACAGACATCATGTCGTTAATATTTTAGCTGTCGCACCGACCTGCAGACAGACACAAAGGGTTTTTTTTCTGTAAATGTCTGCAGTGCTGGAGTTATTTCCTCAAAACAAACCAAAACTTTTTTTGTGCTAAAACTGTGTGACATCAAACTCATAGCAAAAGACCTGTTTTATTATCATTCATTTTTTAAATATCAATAAGTATCAAATGATAAGTATCATCCACGCTCACAACACAGATATCTCAGTAGGGATAAAGAACCGTCTCGGGTTACTTTGTTATAACTCTGTTCCCTGAAAAAGTGGGAACGAGATGCTGCGTGAAAACGCTTTAGTACATCTTTCTGTGTTGCTGGTTGTGAAGCATGTGTGTATCAAACACGCTAAATTTTGGCTTATATAACCTCGGTTAGGTAACGTCATCTGATGAAGCGCACCTGCGGGTTATAAATAGAAGTGAACCGGAAACATTGCTCAGATTAATTTTGTCTAAAGGACGTCCAGTCACGCAGACAGTATGCTGTGCAGACTATAAAATCTAACAAATGTGTGCGGAGAGGACCAACCTGCCGCCTCACACACTTGCTTCAGGGGAATACCTTTTGCCAGCGCAATTGATGAGGCGATCCCCCTGGTTGAATGAACCCCAATTTCTAGAGGCGAAGTGAGCCCACGCGCCTCATAGGAGAGGGCAATAGCATCTCTCACCCAAGTCTGTGTAGTGGCGGCCACACCCCGGTTGCGGCCCCCATAGCATATAAAAAGCTGCTCTGACTTACGCCACTGGCTGGTGCGATGGACGTAAATCTGAAGAGCACGTACTGAACACAGTAAGTGAAGTTTCTCCTGCTCCAAAGCTATAACAGGTGGAGGACAGAAGGCTTCAAGAACAACAGGGTGCATGGTTGAGGATGAAACTTTCAGAAGATAGTTCGGGTGTGGATGAGAGGTAATGGCCATCAAAAAAAAAAAAAAACATCTTAAGGGTCAGAAACCTGACAGGCGCTGACTCTAGTGGTTCGAAAGGGGTGTCAGTTAGACCTTCGAGCACGATAGATAAATCCCACAAAGGGATCGATGGCTCTAGTGCGTGGCCTCAACCGTTTAGCTCCACGAATGAACGGGCAACTAAAGGGTGTTTTCCCACAGTAACCCCATGAATCAGAACGTGGCAGGCTGAAATAGCAGCTAGCTACGTCCTGAGAGTACTAGGGCACAAGCCCAAGGACAACTTTTCCTGCAGAAACTCCAGCACTGAAACAATTCGGCAGTGTACTGAGTCTACCTGCTTCGTCATGCACCAACTTTCAAATACATTCCATTTGAGGGCATAAGCTCTCCTAGTGGGGGGGGATATGAAATATCGTCCCCTGTGCCTGAGACAGAGGATCCCTCCTCACTGAAATCACAGAGGGTGAGCCGTCGAGGAGAGATATTGGGTCCGAGAACCGCACCACAATAAGAGGCGCAAACGCTGTTGACGGACCCCCCGCCAGGACTCCCAGGAGCAGAGCTATCAGAGGAAATGCATAAAGGCGTAATCTGGCCCTCGTACGGGCCAAAGCATCCAGACCCAGGGAAGCTGGAAGAGTCAGAGAGTAGTACAGGGGACATTTGCTGTTTCTTGCAAGGCAAAGAGGTCCACCTCTGCTACAAGAAATCTCTCCCAGATTGACTCCCTCGGGGTGGGGTTTCCATTCCCCGTGTGTCACAGCTTGACTGGACAGTACATCTGCTCCCACATTCATGTGCCCTGAAATGTAAATCGCCCTGAGGGACAGGAACTTGTTCTTTGCCCAAAGCAGTACCTGGTGCGCTAGCTTATTTAAGCCGCGCGAGCGCAGTTCGCCCTGGCTATTAATATATGTAGTGTTGTCCACCCGCACTAGGACATGGTAGCCTCTCAACTGCTGGAGGAAGTGCTTTAGGGCCAGAAATAGAGCCATCATTTCGAGGCAATTGATGTGTCGCGTGAGAAGATGATCTCTCCAGCTCCCTTGGGCTGGACAGTCATCTAAGACCGCACCCCAGCCCGTGACGGAAGCATCTGTCATTAGCATCCTGCGATGACAAGACGGACTTAGAGTGGGACCCAGAGTCAGAAATTGGGGTCTGAACCACATAGAAAGGGTACGAAGCCCCTGGCGCGTAACCCTTATTGGGGATTGGCCCTCGAGTAAAATCCCCTGGTTCTTAGCCACAACTGAGATGGATGCAGCTGCCATGAGAGCTAAAAATCTCTGAAAGTGATGAACAGTCACTTTCTGGTCTAGCTTGATTTCCTTAAAGGTGTTGAGAATGCATTAGACACGAGCGGGAGACAGCTGTGCCCGATTATGATCGAATCCCATGTGACACCAAAATAAGTTGTCCTCTAAACAGGAAAGAGTACGCTTTTTGTGGCGTTGGGTCTCAATCCTAAGAAACAAAGATGAACTAGGACGACATGCTGATGTCAAAGCGCTAGCTATTGAGACTGGGCCAGCCAGTCGTGCGGGTGAGAGAGCTAGACCAAATGGAAGGACCCGATACTGGTAAGCTACCTGATACCTGGACGGCGAGATGGGGGCATCAAGGAGGAATGCACGATCCTTATCCTTGATGTATGTGAGATTCAGCCACAAGTGCCTCCAACCAAACCATTCTATCTGGGGCATCATCATATAACCCTGCGCTTCCACATCAACTATATTTAAATAAATAAATAAGTCGATGGCACGAAAACATGGAATGAATAAAGCTTACTCCATGAAAGGGTTGATCTGTCGTGGAGGTTGCTAAGGAAAGGGAGAGAGCATCATTAAGGCTCCACCCCCCGGCCACCTGACAGAAACCTGTCGTCTAATTTTATTTTATTTTTTCGAGTGCTTGGAGGCTATTTCCATCTCCGCGGAAGTGAGAGAAAATGTCTATTCTGCTTATTTTACAAGAAGCACCAGGGCGTGCTTGTAAAGCGGACGGAGGAATTTCCTGATCCGATGAGAATGCGAAAGAAAGAAGGAGAATCCGTCTCTCGCAGCTCTGCCGACGTCGTTTTAGGGCCCAGAAAGGGAACATCACCTCCACGTCCAACCATCTAAACAGCGAGATGTTGTCATGTTTAATTCTCATTAATCAACTCCATGCTTCAAATCCTAATCCACCAGAATCCCAGAACCCCAAGAGGATTATATATAGTGTATCAGTAATGTATGGTGTAGTGTGTATGTATGAGTGTAGCATGTGGTGTGTGTGTGTGTGTGTGTGTGTGTGTGTGTGTGGTGTTTATAGTGAGATTTGGGACGCAGCCCAGGTGTTAAAACTGCACTCAGACTTTTCAGCACTTTACAAACTCACTGCAGAGGAGCATATGTGATCTGACAGCCTGGCTCTCACTGCACCTCATGAATTATGGATCAGGAGAGAGAAAGTTTGTGTGTGTGTGTGTGTGTGTGTGTGTGTGTGTGTGATGAGCTGATGGCCATGTCAGAAAGCATCAGTGAGGATGACGGAGCACAAACTCTGACCTGGTACTGTGACACTCGTCTCTCTAATCAGACAGAACAGCTGTCCGAGTCTGACACGCGCTACACGGGTCAGTGATTTATCACACCGCGCCACGACACACTCTCCATAGGAATAAGAAGAAACTATTAAACCCATTGTTATTATTATTATTTTTTTTTTTCTTTTAGGGCCCAAGCACTGTAGGGTGTGCAGGACCTTCTTGTTTTTCTAAGGGTTATTTTCTTCACCCTTTTGGGGTTTTTTGGAGTCTTGACATGCTCAAAATCTCATGACGGGTTGGAATCTGCTGCTATGAGAGTCACAGGGCCCGGGGCCCTCAGGGGCCCCACACCAGATTTTACTGGATAGCTCATACACACTTTCACGTAGGCACATGGAACTCGGTACACATTTAGAGCTCATTGTGCCGAACAACTTTCACACTGCATGTCCTGGGCTCACCTCAACAGGAAGTCAGTTATTTTGGCTTTTTGTAGGTCCTAACACTCTGAAATAACACACAGGTTGTGCGGGGTGCACCGGGGTGGCGATGGCGCTGGGTGCTTGGGCTCGTCATCATGGCTGCAACTATATTTTTTATAAAACAATGAAAATAAAACTGAAATAAAAATAAAAAAAGCAAAAAGCACAATTCTTTAAAACAACTTGTGCCTTTTGTGATAAATCAATTGTTAATTAAAGTCATGTGATTTAAGCTAAATAAAGATAATAAACATTTTAAAATGATAATTTGGTCAAAATAAAATGTAATAAAGGGATAAAAGGAATATTTTTCTCTTTATCATGTGTTTCCTTTAGAGTATTGTTTTTGTGAGATGAGCCTTTTGAATGTCACCTCTGCTGTCTCACTGCTCAGTGTCTGTGTGTGTGTGTGCGTGTGTGTGTGTGTGTGTGTGTGTGTGTGAGAGAGAGAGAGAGGGCACGGAGGTCTGTGTCAGAGCTGCACTCAGGTGAAACAGACGTGATGGTGGTGTGAAAGCTGAACAGAAGTAAAAACTCCCACTGAGATCACTGAGTGGATAAACACACCACTGACCCGAGACACACACACACACACACACACACACGCACACACACACGCACACATTCATGAGCATTGTATAAATCATAAATATTCACAAGGATGGAAACTTTCCAAGCACATACTGTAACTCTACACGACTATAAAGAGAACAAACCGAAAGCCCGTCCGCGTCTACACAGTTCCAGTCCAGCACTGAGGGATCACACACACACACACACACACACACACACACACGTGCCTATTTCATCTGTTTCATTAACAGAGCTCGATGTTATTTAAAAGGAGTCGAGTTGTAAAAGAAGACCAACGTCATGAAGATTACAGTTTTTTACAGACGCTAGGACACATTTCTCAATACTTAGGTCACTTTTTCTACACACACTTCTCCTAACGGACTTCCAGCCTGGCAAAGCAGTTCATTTAACGTTCAAAATGCACTACAACTAGCAAAACACTTTATTCAGGTCTCAAATAAACTTATTCTTCCAGAACACTAGCAAAGGTCGACAGCCGACAAACACATTGTGTCACCCACAAAACAATGACGTTAAAAACACTAACAACATGTAGCATTACACAGTGTGGTCTTGTGTAAAACAAGGACACGTCTCTGTTATGACTGCAATATATATTGTTCATATCTACATGTTACTGGAATGAATCAGACATGATGCAGAATTCGTCAATATTTTATGTTGTTTATTTATTTACTTATTTACTTTTTGCCCTAAGTAATACTAAAATTCTTCCCCTTCCCCCTGTGTGAGGTAACCGTTGAGTCCTAAGCAGAAATGCAAAAACAATTACACAAAAGTTTTTTTTTACTTCTGAAATGTGCAACTGAGTCACCGCCCCATGCAGAATACACGTTACCCGTTGGTTTGCTGGAAAACTCTAACAACAGACGCCACTGTAGAGCTGCAGATGTGTCTGTACTCCCTGACCAGCCTCTCTCATTGGGAGACCATGATTTACTACATGATCAATTACAGTAGCTCTGATCTCTTCTCAGACTACAGCTCCTGATCTTCCTCTTCTTCCTCTTCTTCCTCTTTCAGCCACTTCTCTATTTCTGCCTGGGTCCATGTTCACATCACAATACAAACCTATTCAGCAGTCGTCTCCGTTTGTTATGATATTGAAAGAGTAACACCTGTGTAGATGTTCATCTACAATGAGAATCAGCTGCATTTTTAGATTTAAATGTTTCAATAAAATATTGCCGTTGAATTTTGCTGTCTTATTCAGTTTTGCATTATGTTATTGTTGAACATAAGTTTAACAGTTTTGAAAACAGTATGTAAGCACGTGCAAAATGTCCTGTACGTACAAAGATTTTTGGCAGTTGTTGTGTCTGAGTGAGAAAAGAATTCATGAAATTTGAGAGATGTAGTCACTGAATGCATTTTGCGCCAAAACAATGATAATTGATCCTCAGTTTAGCCCACATGGACTTCTGTTGTGCTCACTGTGTGAAGAGTTTCGCAAAAGTGACCTAAGTATTGAGAAATGTGTCCTAGCGTCTGTAAAAAACTGTAATATCTGTTAGACCACCTGACCTTGTGCACTGATCACATGATGAACAACGCTGCTGTAATTATTGATCATCATCCTTTTAAAGTTTAGTTATGTATTATCTCTAGGCTTCATAAAGGTCTTATAGATTATAATGTGATAAAAGTGTTATAAATAAATCACTTACAGTAATGTATGTGTAGAGTTGATGTAGAACCAGAGCTCTGAGCTGAGCCTGACCCCGAACCTGACCCCAACCCTGACCCTGTCACATGACTGTTTATTTTATTTGGAATTGTGAAAGTATGTTTTTAAAGAAGGAATTTTACCCATCCCAGAGCATCAGTAGGTGGCACAATCGTGTAGAGGTTAGCACTCTGGCCTAGCACCTCCAGGGCCTGGGTTCAATTCCTGCCTTTGGTCTGTGTGTGTAGATTTTGCATGTTCTTCATGTGCTTGAAGGGTTTCCTCTGGGTACTCCAGTTTCCTCCCACAGTCCAAATGCATGCAGATTAGGATAAGTGGTGTTCCCATATTACTTGCAGTACGCGCGTGTGTGTGTGTGTGCGCACCCTGCTATGGATTGGCACCCCATCCAGGGTACAATGATATAGATGATGAGTGAGTGAGTAATAAATAATGGAAAATAAACAAATTATGACACACACGGTTGCATGCTTACATCTTCTGTTTATTAGATAGATAGATAGATGGATAGATACTTTATTAAAACTTAGTGGTCATTCACAGCTTGGCGTTAACATGGATGGCCATGAACGGATCTTCAGCCGAGTTACTGATTTGGAAGTTTGCACGTCCGTCTCCACCCACTTGCACTTGCTTTCCTGTACAAGAGCTTCCTTGCTTATCACCAGAAATGATGTCACAGTAAGTACCGCTGGGCAAACCCGTGTTCAGAGTGGCGCTCAGGTTCCTGAAGGTAAACAGGACACGGGTTAGAAATGACACTCGCACCTCTACAGTGCAGGACAAGAATTAAATACAGTTCTGATACTTAGAGTAATTTCCACTGTTTCTGGCAGTGTGTGCTCATGGAAATCCCATAATGCACTGGTCAAAAATACCCATAATGCACTGCACCATAGAGTTTAGTGTTGCCAGGCTGGGTGGGTCCTGGCCGAGTTTAAAGTGTGATTGGTGCAGACAGGTGGACAAAACCTGGACTGGTTTGAGATAAGAGTCACGGATATTAAAACATTACAAATCGAAGTATTGTGGAACCTCGATTGTAAGTAACGCGGTTTGCGAGTGTTCCGCAAGACAAGCGAAGATTTTTAACAAATTTGACTTGGAAAACGAGCAAATCTTGGTTTATGAGTACAGAGTATCATGTATCATGCATGCGCTTCTTGTTTTAATGCCGAGCGTCATGTGATCACAACTGAGCCAACGGTTATTCTCTCTCTTGCGCTGCGGAATTGTGGGTAATCGTCTCCCCTCTTAGTGCGCGTTTCTCACTGGTATAATCAACATCTGTGCACGTGTGTACTGTTTACTATAACACTGTGACCACGTGTGTGTGTAAAACATTTTATTTTGTGCTTGTATGCGTGTGTGTACAGCGCACATGTAATGTTTATTACACACCCACCCCTCCTTCTCTCACCTTCACACACACACACACACACACACACACACACACACTCTGCTCTACACAGAAACACTGCTCTGTCGCGATTCTTTTTAAAGGTAAAGTACAGGTTAATTTGTTAGTTTTTTTATTTTACAGCAGTGAATCTGTTAATATGCGCTCACACGAGACTTTTTAGCGATGCTCCTTGCTAATTTTCCTGATAAAACAGTCTTTTCATTAATGTGTGTGTGTGTGTGTGTGTGTGTGTGTAAGAAGTTTTGGTGTTTTCTTTTTTCTTTTTAACAGTCTTTGGGCTGGAAACCACCAGCTAAATCTGGCAGTACAGGTGGTGTTTAAACAGCAAGGCCAAATGAAATCAGCATTAGTGTTATTAGGAATAAGAAAGAATGAAAAAAGGCAAAAGGAAGAAAAAATTAATTGCTAAAATGTAAAAAAAAATAATAAACAGAGAGTAAAGAGAGAGATGCATAAAGCGTTAGGGAAGACATTTTTATGCTGAGAGGAGGTGGAGCTCTGTGTGAGTGGGCGGAGTTTGCTTCTCTGTTTCTCTGTAAATGTTAAATAAACAGCACAGCAGTAAAACGTTCCCTCACCAGTCGTCGTTGTTGATGACGATGAAGCCGCGGTTCCCGCGACCGAACGCGATCTGGTTGCTTCCGTTGTCCCACCAGTTCGCCTGCGGCTGTCCGTTAACCACGTTACGGAAAATCACCATGTTCCTGTGAAGAACATCCTGCAGCTGAAGTGAAACGATGTATAAAACCCTGATCCTAATGTCTGAGCGGATCTGGCGAGCGTGTTACCTGATCTGCCTCCACCTGTGCTCACACACCCAGCGGTCTCCACACGTCGTGTCCGCGTTGATGGGAACCGGCTTGGTTGCTCCATCACTATAACTCGGAGGTCCGATCCAGTCGTTCTGATCCTGACAACACACGTTAATGCATTTATAGTGAATATAGTTATAATAAACAGAGGAAATATTTTTCTGGAAAATACAAACCATTACAGAAAAAGGTATTGTAATATACACAGTGTGTAACGGTTCTTGTTCGGTTCCTGTTGGTACCTGTCCGTTGACGAAGTTGCGATCCCAGCTGTAGCTGGACATGACTCGGGTGACACCGTACGGATGCGCCAACATCAGACCAACAGCCATCTTATACAACCTGACACGTCATTAATGATAAAATGAATTAACTGATTCAGAAGGTGTTGATTAATTCTCTATAACAGCAGCTCAGATCACGGGCTTAAGTTAATGCACTCTTTCTAATTTGTGATGGTTTCTATAGTAACAGCTTGCGGAGACGATTAATACCAACAGATTTTCAAAACCAAAACTTTCAAAAGTGGTGTGAGAACAAAGTTTTCTGTAAGGAAAATGTATTTAATGGAAGGAGTCTCCAGTGTCAGAGTCAGAGGTTGTGTTATGTTACATGGAACAATAAATGGATAAAAGTGTCAAATGTTTGTTATAAAACACATAAATGTAATATGTTAACTGTGGTGGTCTCAGGAAAACAAAACCCTCACATTCTGCCCAGCCTGAGATGGACTATAGCGCCCCCACTTGGACTGTTTTTAGTACGGTTTCTTGCATCTTATTTTACACTAAAATATCATCCACTAAAATATAATCCTTTATTACTTTATTCTTTGACATGTTTACATTTGAATATTCCTTATGTAAGTCATGACGCATTAGAAATCATGCAGTTAGATAAAAATAATCCACTCCAGAAGGCATGTGGTACGACACAGAGTTAACATCGACACTGGAGACTCCTTCCATAAATAATTATACATTTCAACAATTATACATTTTCTTCCTTGTTGTAAATATAATGTTAATATAATAAATATATGTTTATTACCGTTACTAGATTATGTGGCTGTAGGCATCCCTGTGAACAAGCTGTTACTATGGAAACGATAAAGTAATAAAATGAGTGCATTGGTATAACATGTGCAGAGCCATGCTGTTCTGTCCAATCGGATTCCAGAATTTTGAATATATATTATACCCTAAAGGTATTTATTGAAAACATAAAAATAATAAAATATTTTTGTATAAAAAAATAATAATTTATGTATAAAAAGCAAATACCTGGCATCAAAGAAGGTGAGGATTGAGGCTCCTCCGGCCCCGTGGCCTCTCTGATTATCATGATTATCAACAAACACCAAAGCTTTATCAGTTGGCATTAAACCCCAACCTTCACCCCAGTTCCTAAACACACACACACACACACACACACACACACACACACACACACACAGGGTTATGTGTACAGTGATCTGAGGGAGTTGAATAACATCTCACAGTGTTTTTATTCACTTACACCAGGTATTTGAGTTTCTCGTTGTTCCATTTGCGCATAACGGTTCCCAGTTTAGCGCTGTATTTAAATTCCGTGACTCGGCCGAGGCCGTAATACTGCGAAGCTGTGATCGGCTCTCCGCCGAGATCAATGACCTGAGAAACATCATCGTATTAACTTCAGTAGGAAAGAGAGGCTGGTGAGGGAAGGAGTGTTTATAGCTGCTATAATGTGAGTGATATAACGGGAAGAGAACCTCCTGGAAGATGAAGGGTTTGGATCCAGAGGCGAACCACTTGGTGTTGAGGTTTTTGAGTTTCCCGTAAACAGCTTGTAAATCTCCAGGCCACATGTGTTTACAGGCATCCACTCTGAACCCGGCCACGCCCATATCAATCAGCTTGTTCATGTATTCGGCCACTTTACCACGGACGTAATCCTTCTCCAGAGCCAGGTCCAGCAGGCTGACCAGACGACAGTCTCTCACCTAGTCTCAACAAAACAACTCATAAATCTCCATGGAAACCTGTAAGGGCATGGTTAAAGGGAAAGTCTCCGCCCCCAACACCTGGGCAAAAGCTCAGGTCACATGAGGGTTCATGATGGGAGTAATCTGATGCTAGAGTATCTGTATTACCCGTAATGCACATGGTTTATTTTCTCCTAGGTGTACTGTGTGTTACTGCACATGCCGCACAGCGCCACCTACCTGGTAAATATCGTTGTAGTTCTCTATGTCACCACTGCCCGTTTTACATTTCCCGTCGTTAAAGTCCAAGCTAGAGAATGGAACTGATGGAAACTCCTTTGCGTTGGCGTTGAAATACGTCCCGCAGCTCGAGTGTTTCCCCGCGCCGCCTCCGGCGCCACACATGTGATTAATCACCGCGTCCACGTAAATATTTACCTGCAGGCAGAATCATGGACGCCGTCTCAGCTAACTGCATACGTCAAGTTTATACAAATTTTTTAGACATCATTTGATGTTGAATTTGTTATGATGTTCATTTTGTGTTTATTATATTTGTGTGGGATTTGTTGCATCATGTATTTAATTAATGCTGAATTTATATTTATGTTGTTTATGTTACAACTGTCACTGATACAAAACTGTTTATGACATCTCCTACACAGGACACTGCATCAGATTTTATTTGATCATATTATAGGAAATGTTAAAAAGGTTTTCACCTGTTTATGTTTATTCCATTCCATTGTTTTCCATTTCCTATGTTGTATATGTTGTATACTTATGTAGCTCATGTTGTACTGTATCTTATATTTCATGTGAATTTGTAACAGCGTTTTTGTCATTTTTATGTTTATTTTAAATTTCTACAAATGTTACTTTTAACAGTTAATGTTGCATTTGTTACAATATTTAAATGAAATGTTGAAACATTGTATGAATTGAATTCGTTACACGCTTAATACTGTGTTTCTTACACTGTGTGTCTTAAATACGTTACAGTTTGTCTGATTATTAGATCTTCAGCTTATTTAGTTATTTTTATCTAATAAAACCTTTTGGAACTGTTCCTAATAGAAAATGTTCTTTGACGTCTCATACACCTGCCAGTCTATCAAATTTTATTTATTATATCAGATATTTATAAAGTCTTTAACAGGTTTTGCCTGCTACCTTCATTTAACCTTCTCAAGCTGTTGCATAACAATGTGCAGGAATTTCAACAACCTTCTCTCATACCTAACCTTCCACCATCATCAGCTGTATCACATCTTGTTTCTTTGTGTGTACTTGTGTGTGTGTGTGTGTGTGTGTGTGTGTGTGTGTGTGTGTGTGTGTGTTTACCCCAACATTGTTGCATCTGGTGATCATGTCCTTGAGCTCAGACTCAGTTCCTGATCTGGAGCAGAGGTTGTAGCTGATTGGCTGATATCTTTGCCACCATGGATACGGTGGGTTGGTGATGACGATGCTCTCACTCGGAGGAGAAATCTGACAAATAAAAATCAACAGTAAAGTTAGAAACGTTTGCGAGCTCAGACACAAAGCTGCAGTTATAATTTACACAGCTCACATTGTTTAACACACTGGAATCCCGCAGCTCAAAGATCAACTTATTAACTACTTACTAACTCACTCACCATCTATACCGCTTAATCCTGTGTACAGGGTAGCAGGGGCGGAGCCTATCCCAGGAGACTTAGACATGAGGCAGGGTACACCCTGGACGGGGTACCAATCCATCATAGGGCGCACACACACACACACACACACACTACATGCAATTTGGAATCACCAATTAGCCTATTCTGCATGTGTGTGGATTGTGGGAGGAAACTGGAATACGCAGAGGAAACCCACCAAGCACTGGGAGAAACTCCACACACACAGACCCTGAGGGGGGAATCGAACCTTGCCGGGAATTGAACCCGGACCATAGGGGTGCAAGGCGACAGTGCTACCCACTAAGCCACCGTGCCGACCTTATTAACTACTATTTATAATAATAATAGTAATAATAATCATGGTTTCTGTGGTAATGTTGCATGATGAGTGTGTACCTGAACTCCTCCGTAGCCGTTGGGAGCGAGGTACCGCTCACACTCCTGTGCGATGTCGTTCCAGCGCCATTCGAACAGATGAACGATGGAGGTGCGACCGTTCTTGAAGTGCGGGCCGTGCTGGGAGAGGCTCAGGCCTAAAAGCGCCGCCAAAATCAGAAGCTTCATCTTCACTCCTCACACTGAGGAACTGCAGAAACACTCCAGCGGGATTTTATTTATACCTGCATTCGCTCAATGCCACAGGAGTTAATATTTCATGAAACACACACACACACCTGCTAATCTACTTCACTTTCTCACATTTTCTACACTTGTTTAAACACAAATATCGCACAGGAAATTATTTTGCGCATGAGAACACGGCACATGGATCATAAAAATATTTCACTTATAAAAATAAATAAACAAAAAAAACTTTTTCTCCAAAAGGAGTTCCAAAATTAGGAGCTGCATGAGCCAAGACCCTGCAGAAACCAGAGATCCCAACCACACACCCACACACACCCTCACACACCCTCACACACCCACACACACCCTCACACACCCACACACACACTCACACACACACATACACACACTCACTCTCACACACACTCACACACACACACACACACACACACACACACTCACACACACACACACACTCACACACACACACACACACACACACACACACACACTCACACACACTCACATACACACACACTCACATACACACACACTCACATACACACACACTCACATACACACACACTCACATACACACACTCACACACTCACACACACTCACACACACACTCACACACACTCACATACACACACTCACATACACACTCACACTCACACACACACTCACATACACTCACATACACACACTCACACTCACATACACACACTCACACTCACACACATACACACACTCACACACACACTCACATACACACACTCACACATACACACACACACACACTCACACATACACACACACTCACACACACTCACATACACCACACACACTCACACACTCACACGCCTCTCACACACACTCACATACACACACTCACTCATATACACACACTTACACACACTCATATACACACACTCACACACATTCACACACTCACACACACTCACACTCACATACACACTCACACTCACACTCACACACTCACACTCACACACACTCACATACACACACTCACACTCACACACATACACACACTCACACACACACTCACACTCACATACACACACTCACACATACACACACACACACACACTCACACATACACACACACTCACACACACACACACTCACACACACTCACATACACCACACACACACACACACACTCACACGCCTCTCACACACACTCACATACACACACTCACTCATATACACACACTTACACACACTCACATACACACACTCATATACACACACTCACACACATTCACACACTTACACACACTCACACACACTCACACACACTCACTGTTAGAATTATTTTATATATAAAGGAGTTATTTCTACTCTCTTGCTCTCTTCCTCATAGATCTGATATTAACGTGTTAAATCTTTCCTGTTGCTATCTTCCTGTCTCCTCTTGCATCTGCTCCTTAAGGTGTGAACGCTCCCACGCTCACCTTCCCATTCTCTCTTCATGTCTCTCTCTCTCTCTCCCCCTCTCCCCCTAACTCGAGCCAACATCTTGTGATCTGTCTCTGGACGGACACCTCTCTATCTTCCTCTCCTTTGATTCTTCAGGATCTCACCAGGACATTTACAATGGTTCATGTTCTTTGTAGTAACATATGTCTATGGCACAGGCGTTTGGTCAAACATATATAAACCCCATCTTTTGCTGTTAATAAACAGAGACCTTTCTGACAGACAACGTGTGTGTGTGTGTGTGTGTGTGTGTGTGTGTGTGTGTGTGTGTTTGACTGAGTCTCTCCTGGCGCCAGAGAAGCTTACCGAAGCACAGCGGACAGACCGAGCAACTCGCCTCTCCTACTACGTAACTTTAGAAAAACTTTACACTCACATAGACACACATACACACACTTACACACACTCACACATACACACACACTCACACACACTCACATACACACACTCACATACACACACTTACACACACTCACATACACCACACACACACTCACACGCCTCTCACACACTCACACACACACACACACACACACACACACTCACACACACTCATATACACCACACACACACTCATATACACCACACACACACACACACACACACACACACACACACTCACATACACCACACACACACTCACACGCCTCTCACACACACACACTCACACACATACACACGCACACATACACACACACACTCACACACACTCATATACACCACACACACACTCACACACACACACACACACACACACACACACACACACACACATCACAATTTTCAAGGATTCACACCCACAGATATACAGATACACATGTGTGTGAGTGTGTGAGTGTGTGTGTGTGTGTGATTCTGCCCTTTCTTTGTGTCTCAGCACTTTTGCTTATAAAATGTATGCATTTATAACTGTTATTGTTGTTATAGTTATTATTATTACTTTATTATTATTGAATATTTATCATATATTAAATATTTGATAAAAAGTTTAATGTATTTTAATTACTTGTTTATTTGGTTTATTTAAGTTTTTTCTCACTTTATATATAATATAAAAATAAAAATAGGGGAAAAAAGAATAAGAAGAAATTACAAAAAGTGCAGCAGCCCCATCTAGTGGTAGAAGGTGAAATGACGCAGTGAAATGCTGCAGGTGTCGGTGTCACTCTGTAATTAAACACACACACACACACACACACACCGGGGTCAGTCCTATTAAACCCTCATTAATAGTGTACTGTCAGTAGTATTGTACAGTGAGCAGAGCACAGAGACACGGTGTGTGTGTGTGTGTGTGTGTGTGTGTGCAGCCTGCACCGCTTCGCCTCTAAGGGGCGCTACAGTCATTCTTTTGTAACTGAGTGACTCAGTGCTGATTTACTGCTTAAACAAGTAAATAAAGGATAAATTGATGGATCAGTGATTGTGTGTGTTGTTTAAAGTGACTGGAGTTGAGCTGCTGATTCCAGGTGATGGTGTGGATGATGGTAATAGATGGTCATGTTCATCTTTGTCGTCCACACACACACACACACACACACACACACACACACAGATATGACCCAGTGTTTCCTTAAGGTTTAAGTCTAAATCACATTCCTTCAGCTACTTTCCTGCTGGAGATCCTCGACTCCACTGAGCTCCAGGAGGTAGAGCGTTGAAGCTCCGCCTCGGTTCTGCAGGAGTGCAGGAACACAGAGTGGAACAGAAAGAGCGAGAAACTCCAGGTCTCATATGAAGTGTTAAAAGTTCTTCTGCCTGAGAGTCCACACTCAGCTGACGCAGCCAGAGAGCCGATCTCTAAACGCGCTCATCACTCGGCGGCTCCTCGGGACACTAATGCAGCTCCAGAGCAGACTCCAGACCATGAAGAAACACTGACGAGGAGATTCTGCTGAAGACCATTAGAGATGATGTTTCTACTGCCTTTTAAAATGAAATGCCTTGTGTACTGATGGGGCAGTGACGAAGGCTTTTATTTTATTTTATTTTATTTTATGATCTTTTATTTTTGTCCTGGTGGTTAATATTAGTTATGACTTTGACTTCAGGCGAGAACAAAGGAGCAAAAAAACAGGAAGATGTTTAAAAACACCCTTTACAGCTATTAGTCCTTCATTATTTCTGGATATTTTAGTCTATTTAAATAAAAAAATTCTGTTTTCCTTTTATTTTCATTGTTTGCTCTACTACCCTCCTGTCTCTCACTCTCACTCTCTCACACACTCTCACTCTCACACACTCTCTCACTCTCACATGTCTCTCCTCTGGACCATCTCTTGTAAAAGGTATCATTTAACTTTACAGTTATTTCGGGAACGCCCGTTACAGAAGGGGTGTTTACATCCAAGTTAAATTTCTAAAGTTGAAACTATTTTGTGTTGAAAACACCTGAAGTTGCTTCAGTACTGGATTCCTCTCTTCGTCAGATGTTTTGTGTTCATGTTTCAAATCACCAGGAGAAAGAATTACACTTACAACAAGGCTGATAAAGAATTTAAACAATTTTGTGCAACTCATAGAGAGAAAAAATGCTGTGTGTGTGTGTATGTGTGTGTGTGTGTGTGTGTGTGTGCAGAATGAATGAATTAAAGAGATTCCTAAAGAACTGGACTAGTCTTGCTGTAAACACAGACCTGATCTGTTCAGTGTGGCATTAAACAGTAAAGCTGCTCATCAGTCTGTGTGATGGAGTTGAAAGGAGGGAGTTCCCCATACTGTGGGTTCTCATCCCGACATCCAGAGGATCTAACAGATCCAATAAAAAAAGACCTTCGTGTTGTGGAACGCGAAGGGATCCTCACTCAATCCTCCGTTGTGTCTCCTGCGTGTTTAATACACAAAAATAATATAGAAAAAAAACCTGTACTGCAGAAAGTTTTAAGGCGTGGCCCAAAAGCACGTTAGAGAGCCTGTTCAAACGATTCCTCTTAAATCAGGCCGATGCTTTCCTGCAGCAGCGTCCTCACACCTCGACCTGCAAGCTCAGTTAACAGCTTCCAGGCGCTTCGTCTCATTGTACCGCAGCTGGAGATGTTCCTGCATTCAGCGACGAACCTCTAAACTTCAGACCATTTATGGTGTCACGACAGGAGCAGCGGTAGCACAGGACCATGAAGAGGATTAACACGTGTCTGGAGCTGCGCAGTAACTCGTGTGGATCGGGTCGGATCAGGGCGGATCGGGTCAGGTTCTCATAAACAAATGAAACATAATGCAAAGGTTAAACTATTAAAGACTAATCCGCTGCGATTGTATTTTAAAGGGCATGTGAGTCAGAATTGCAGAAACAGACAAATTTATTCAGTGTGTTCAAAAGTACACCAGCTCTCGTGCACAGAACTCGGGAGGAAATGAAAAGTCTGAATGTTAATGATTTGGGTGGAGAGTCTGGACAGGGCACGTGAGAGCAGCAGCCTGGATTCAGTGAAGACACAACGGCTCAGTCGTCGCGATATGAATACTGCGCTCCTGCACGTCTACCGGGTCACGTCAAGCTAAGCCATTTAAACTAGCGTGTCCAGACGTACCCCAGATGTGGCAAACATCAGCATGAACTTGCACAATAGGGCAGAAGAGTCTGGTTATCAGACCACCAGCTGAGGGCTTGGAACTGTGAAGTTTGAAAAGAAGAGCATTCATAGATGTATCAGAAGTTTACACTTAACACAAGCAAGGACCCTGTCTCCAGACATCTTGAAGATGTTGATATTTCAATATGGAATCTGTCCCAAGTTGGTTTTGCAGCTCTAACAGCTCCCACTCTTCTTGGAGGACCATCCACAAGATGTTGGAGTGTTTCTGTGGGAATTCTTCATCCTGTAGAGCGTTTATGAGGTCAGGCATCGATGTTGGAAGTACTCGCTCACAATCTCCGTTCCAGTTCATTCCAAAAGTGCTCGATGGGGTTGAGGTCAGGGCTCTGTGTTTGGGCCAGTCAAGTTCTTCCACATCGAACTCATCACACCATGTCTTTATAGTCCTGGCTTTGTGCACTGGGGCAGAGTCATGTTGGAATAGAAAAAGCCTTCACCAAACTGTTGGAAGTATAGCATTGTCCAAGATATCTTGGTATGCTGAAGCATTAACATTGTTCTTCACTAGGTATGAGGGACCTGATTGAAATCATTAATTATCAGATTTGGCCAAACCTTTGTCCATACAGTGTATTTTTAACATTAATGCTGATATTAATAACCGTAACTTTCCCATAGAGATAAATGATGGAGATCCAAGTTAAGAACAGAACAGTACAGTTGAAGCTTCCCAGTGAGAAGTTCTGAGGAATAAGGAGGAGATGTCTGTGGCAGGCTTTTCTCAGATCATTACTGGAGATATCAGTACCCTCTCCCAGCCATGACGTTGGTCCTAAAGAGAACTTTTTACAGGAACTGTGACTTTCATAAGGAGTGCAGCGCCCTTAAGAAAACCGTATTATCAAGTGGACATGCTGGACTCAAGGAGTGTTCCATCCATGAGCGTGGGTGTGGTGTGTGACTGCCCTGTATCATGTCAGGGAAACCTCTCTCAACACTGAGCTTATTCAAAGTCCCAGTCTTACAAACACTTCACTGCTAATCTCAGTCTGCTTTCATCTGGACAGCACTGCCATCATCAGTGATGTGGAGAACATGCTCTGTTCAGTCCCAGTCCCACCTCATGTTGGTTTCCTGTGCTTCCTTTAGTGGCCAGATGGAGACAAAGGCAGACAGACAGACAGACAGACAGACAGACAGACACTGAAGGAAGACAGGATGAGTGTGTGATTATCCAGCTGTGCATTACGGAGGACAGCTGAGGATAACAAAGGGTGTTTCTCAGCTGAAGTGACGAGCTGAGTCGGAAACAAGTTGATGACTAACTGAAAGACGGGGGCTCAGGAGACGTCCACAGGAACAGGGACGCAACAGAGCCGTCATGGTCGACATCCCGAAACCAGAAGGGCCGAACCCATAAAGACCTGGACACGTCCTGCTGAAAGGGCACAGTGTGTGGAGGATGTCCCAGACGTCAATCAAGTCTGTCTGTCCCAGTGTCCTGTACACACTCCTTCTCTGTCTCACTCTCACTCAGTATTGACCCTCACTCATATGAAGACAGATTGTCAATCAGCGTTACAGAACCTATTTCTATTGACATCTCAGGGAGTTTTTCCTTACCACTGTCCTCGGCTTGCTCATCACGGACAGTCTTATCACTTTGATTCACACAGACTCACATTTTATACAAACTTAAATCATTCTTTTGATTGTGTAAAGCTGCTGTGCGACGATGTCAACTGGTAAAAGCTCTATACAAATAAAATTAAGATGAACTGAAAAAATAGAACCGCGGTCGTCTCTGGCCCGTCAAACCTGATCTATAAATAAATAAATAAATAAATAAATAAAGATGAATGAACGTAAAGTGTTACACATTCAATATTACACAAGAAGGATGTTTTTTCCTGTTAATGTATTTAAATATTACATTTAAAGTTAAATTTAAAGGGGTAGAGTTTAGAAAAACAATGCGTTAATAATCTCTACACTATTCCACAGTCTCTCTCTCTCTCTCTTTCTCTCTCTCTCTCTTTATTTCTCTGCCATGT
>NC_071124.1:25302500-25325000 GCF_024256425.1 Clarias gariepinus
GGACTCGAGACGCGGAGAGACTAGAGCCGGGACTCGAGACACGAGGAGACTAGAGCCGGGACTCGAGACGCGGAGAGACTAGAGCCGGGACTCGAGACACGAGGAGACTAGAGCCGGGACTCGAGACACGAGGAGACTAGAGCCGGGACTCGAGACACGAGGAGACTAGAGCTGGGACTCGAGACGGGACTCGAGACGCGGAGAGACTAGAGACGGGACTCGAGACGTGGAGAGACTAGAGACGGGACTCGAGACGCGGAGAGACTAGAGACGGGACCAAACTCTTAAACCTGCTAGCAGCTAAGCTCTCACATGGCTAAACCAACAAATAAGAAATCATACCAGGACCTAAACACACAGGAAGCTAAACATAGTGTCCCAAACATGCAGAAAGCTAAACAGCTTTTACCTGAACAAACAAGAAGCTGAACATACACGGGGCTACACCAACACGAGAGAAACACCAAACAGTACTTAGAAACAAACACAACACTTCACAAGACCAAATCAGCTCCACTAACACACAAACACACTGAACGTAAAACATTACCAAAACTAGAGCCTTCTTATTTCTTACAAAACAAAACAAAACAAAACAAAACAAAACAAAACAAAACAAAACAAAACGCCCACATAGTGACAGTAAACATAAACAATGCTCGACCCAGTTTCCCAGAAAAACAGCTATTTATAGGTGATGTAATGAGCTACCTTGGTTCAGCTGAGCACCCGCATCACCTGACCGAGGTGCCTTCTGGGAAACTGAGTCTGCAAACTGAAACTACAAAAACCAAACAGTGCCCTCTAGTGGCGAACCCTCACACTAATGAGACTTTATTACACAGTAAGCCTTTCTTATTTGAATTTCACATAAAGTTTTAGCTTGTTGTGTCCGCTGTACCTTGATACACTTACCGGTCCGGGCCCGATCGACCGGGAGAGACAAACACACACACACACGCAGGCATGATGTCTGAAGATCTCTGTTTATTCTCAGCAAAGAGAGCACGGTGCTACGTCTCGAACATCAAAAGAACCAGTCATTAACATGTCAGTCATAGAGGGACCCGGAGACAGACAGGAGAGAGGAGATACATTTACATTCTCCTGATTCCTGATTAAAAAAAAGGATTCTAGCAGACAGGAGCCATTTGGATGTCTCCTGGTCTGGATACAGGATATAGAAGGTGTTACCACAGAAGGCATGAGGAAGCACAGTGAGGGGTCTGTTCTCAGAGCACAGGAATCTTCCTATTAGATTACATTGTCTTACTACTTTATAAAACCTTACAGCATGTTTAATTTTTTACCTTTATGCTATATGCAAAAAAACCTATGGTGTGTACCAAAAAACTGCTACAGAGAAAACTAAATTTTCTTTCTTCAACTCAGTGGTTAAGGCATTGGACTACGGTTCGGAAGATCCCAGGTTCAAACCCCACAACCACCAGGTTGCCACTGTTGGGCCCTTGAGCGCGGCCCTTAACCCTCAACTGCTTAGATGTATAATGAGATAAAAATGTAAGTCACTCTGGATAAGAGCGTCTGCCAAATGACTAAATGTAAATGTAAATGTAAAAGCATTTTGAACTCAGTAAAATAAAGAAGCTAGGTTGAAGGTCACTTTCAAATAAAATACGCAGTGTCTATTTGAGTCCTCCTCATAATTATGAAATAAGAAGTCAAACTTAAATTATCCACCAGCACTAATACGGTGTTTGACCCCCTTTTGCCTTCAGAACTGCCTTAATTCTACGTGGCATTGATTCAACAAGGTGCTGAAAGCATTCTTTAGAAATGTTGGCCCATATTGATAGGATAGCATCTTGCAGTTGATGGAGATTTGTGGGATGCATATCCAGGGCACGAAGCTCCCGTTCCACCACATCCCAAAGATGCTCTATTGGGTTAAGATCTGGTGACTGTGGGGGCCATTTTAGTACAGTGACCTCATTGTCATGTTCAAGAAACCAATTTGAAATGATTGGAGCTTTGTGACATGGTGCATTATCCTGCTGGAAGTAGCCATCAGAGGATGGGTACATGGTGGTCATAAAGGGATGGACATGGTCAGAAACAATGCTCAGGTAGCACGTGGCATTTAAACCATGCCACATTGGCACCAAGGGGCCTAAAGTGTGCCAAGAAAACATCCCCCACACCATTACACCACCACCACCAGCCTGCACAGTGGTAACAAGGCATGATGGATCCATGTTCTCATTCTGTTTACGCCAAATTCTGACTCTACCATTTGAACGTCTCAACAGAAATCGAGACTCATCAGACCAGGCAACATTTTTCCAGTCTTTAACTGTCCAATTTTGGTGAGCTCGTGCAAATTGTAGCCTCTTTTTCCTATTTGTAGTGGAGATGAGTGGTACCCAGTGGGGTCTTCTGCTGTTGTAGCCCATCCGCCTCAAGGTTGTGCGTGTTGTGGCTTCACAAATGCTTTGCTGCATACCTCGGTTGTAACGAGTGGTTATTTCAGTCAAAGTTGCTCTTCTATCAGCTTGAATCAGTCGGCCCATTCTCCTCTGACCTCTAGCATCAACAAGGCATTTTCGCCCACAGGACTGCCACATACTGGATGTTTTTCCCTTTTCACACCATTCTTTGTAAACCCTAGAAATTTACATAGGTAAGAAATGGTTGTGCGTTTTCTGACATTCAGTTTGGAGTTCAGGTGATTGTCTTGACCAGGACCACATGCCTAAATGCATTGAAGCAACTGCCATGTGATTGGTTGATTAGATAATTGCATTAATGAGAAATTTAACAGGTGTTTCTAATAATACTATAGATGAGTGTACACGTGTAAATATAATCTCTGTATATCTTTAAGCAATTATTATTATTATTATTAATTTTATTATTGTTATTGTTATTGTTATTAATTATTTATTTGTTAACAAGTTATGCACATTTCAATTTAATTCAATTCAATTTTATTTGTATAGTGCTTTTGACAATTGACACAAACCAGCTTTACACAATCAAAAGAATTAACAGGGGTTGATCTTAGGTCTCTAGGACAGCATAGGTACTCATGTGGACATCCAATATAGCTGCGCGTGTACATGCTGCGGCTTCTCTCTCTTGTATTTACCGAAACATGGTTCAACAATAGCATTCCGGATAGTGCCGTTCAGCTTGACCGTTCAGGAGAACATACTACCAAGCAGACAGAGATTTTGCTGAGAGTGGTAAAACCCATGGCAACGGACTTTGTTTTTACATCAGTAATGCCTGGTGTCGCAACGCAGTTGTGGTTTATAAGCACTGCTCTTTCATGGTAAAAAGACATGGACTTCATGGACGCTTTGACATCAAAAGCGTAAGCGCTGCAAGCGGGCGGTGGTGGCTTGTGTGTTTACATCAACACGAATTGGTGCGAGAACTCTGTGCTAATTTCAGTTATTGCTCATCGCTAGTGAAGTTTGTGATTGTTAGATGCAGACCTTTTTATTTACCACACGAATTCACCACTGTTTTCATTATCGGAGTGTACATTCCACCTAGCTAATGCTAATGCTAAGGAAGCGCTATGGGAACTGTATACAAAGATCAGTGAACTGCAAAATACACACCCGGATGGACTGTTTATTGTTGCTGGAGATTTCAACCATGCAAATCTCAAGTCAGTGCTTCCTAGATTTCATCAATATGTGGACTTTGCAATGAGAGGGAAAAACATGCTGAATCTTGTTTACACAAACAACCCCCGGCGCATATCGGGCAGAGCTCCGCCCCCACCTCAGCTACTCAGACCACATCTCTGTTATGCTAATTCCAGCATACAGACCACTTGTCAGGCATTTAAAACCGGTTCTGAAGCAGGTGAAAACCTGGCCAGCAGGAGCCATCTTTGCTCTTCAGGACTGTTTCGAGAAACACTGACTGGAACATGTTTAGGGAGGCTGCAACTTACGGCAACTTCACTGACTTGGAGGAGTACACGTCATCAGTGACCAGCTACATCAACAAGTGCACTGATGACGTCACTGTCTCCAAGAGCATCATTTCACGACCCAACCAGAAACCGTGGATTACTGCGGAAGTGCGTGCACTTCTGAGGACCCGAGACTCTGCCTTTAAAGAGGGAGACAAGGTGGCCCTTAGAAGAGCAAGGGCCAAACGTTCTCGGGCCATCAGAGAGGCGAAGCGCGCACACGCCCAGAGAATTCACAATCACTTCACAGACACAGGCGACACACAGCGCATGTTGCAGGGCTTACAAGCCATCACAAACTACGACATTACCTGCCTGTGACGGTGACGACTCCCTCCCAGATGCGCTGAACAACTTCTTCGCTCGGTTCGACAGACAGAACGAGGTGGCGGCGAGGAAGACCACCCCTCCTCCAAACGACCAGGTGCTGTGTCTCACTACAGCTGATGTGAGGAAAACTTTACACATAGTCAACCTACGTAAAGCTGCTAGACCAGACAACATCCCAGGCAGAGTGCTCAGAGAATGTGCGGAACAGCTGGCAGATGTTCTCACCGACATCTTCAACATCTCTCTGAGCAGCGGCATCGTTCCCACGTTCTTCAAGGCCACCATCATCGTCCCCGTGCCCAAGAAGTCTTCTGTGTCCTGTCTCAATCACTACCGTCCCGTTGCACTTACACCCACCATCATGAAGTGCTTCGAGCGGTTCGTCATGAGACACATCAAGACCCTGCTGCCCCCCTCACTGGACCCACTGCAATTTGCGTACCGTCCTAACCACTCAATGGACGATGCCATCTCCACTACACTTCATCTTGCTCTCACACACTTGGACAAGAAGGACACATACGTTCGAATGCTGTACATAGATTTCAGCTCGGCATTCAACACCATCATCCCCCAACAACTGATTGGGAAGCTGAACCTGTTGGGCCTGAACACCTCCCTCTGCAACTGGATCTTGGGCTTTCTGACTGGAAGGCCTCAGTCAGTATGGTTCGGGAACTGCACCTCCAGCACCACCACACTGAGCACAGGGGTCCCACAAGGCTGTGTGCTCAGTCCTCTGCTGTTCACATTGCTGACTCACAACTGTGTAGCGACACACAGTTCGAATCACATCATCAAGTTTGCTGATGACACGACCGTGGTGGGTCTCATTAGCAAGAACGACGAGTCAGCGTACAGAGAGAAAGTGCAGAGGCTAACGGACTGGTGTAACAACAACAACCTGTCTCTGAATGTTGACAAGACAAAGGAGATGGTTGTTGACACGAGGTGACCATTCTCCGCTGAGCATCGATGGCTTCTCTGTGGAGATCATCGAAAGCACCAAATTCCTGGGCATCCACCTAGAGAAGGACCTCAGCTGGTCCCTCAACACCAGCTCCCTACACAAGAAAGCCCAACAGCCTCTCTTCTTTCTGATAAGACTGAGGAAGGCCCAGCTTCCACCACCGATCCTGAGCACCTTCTATAGAGGAACTATCGAGAGCATCCTGAGTGGCTAAAGACCCTACAGCGGATAGTGAGGACAGCAGAGAAGATCATTGGGGTCTCTCTCCCCTCTATTGAAGACATCTACACCACACGTTGCATCCGCAAAGCCACCAGCATTGTGGCTGATCGGACACACCCCTCTCACACACACTTCACACTCCTGCCATCTGGAAAAAGGTACCGAAGCATTCGGGCCTCACATCCAGACTGTGTAACAGCTTTTTTCCACAAGCCATCCGTCTCCTCAACAAAAAGGGACTGGACTGATAAACACAAACACACACACACAAACATATTCACTAAGCTTAACTCAACTACCTCAAAACATTGAGACTGGACTGACTAATCAACACAAGCGCAGACACACTGAGCTACCCTATTGTACACATCAACCTGAAAATGCTCTTTTTTGCACAATATTTATTACTGGACTACTTTTTGCACTAGCGTCTTAAATTCCTCTTAATTCTAAAACGTTTACTGGTTCTGCACTACCTCAACTCATCACCTCAACACCACAAAGTATTATGTTATGTTGTGTTTGTCACACCGTCACTTTGTTGCTTGTTTGCACATTTGCACGTGCACTTTATGTTGTCTGTTGTCTCTGGGTTAGATAGTTAGCTTTTGGTTAATTTATGTTGTTAATTTATGTTACGAAAATTTATGTTGTCAGGTCAATCTGTCTTGTGTCCGCTAGCCAGCTAACTAGGCCTCTTAGTTAGCTAGTTTAGCTTCTCTGTTAATGTATGTTGTAAGTTTATGTTGCATGTAGCACCTTGGTCCTGGAGGAACGTTGTTTCGTTTTACTGTGTACTAACTGTATATGGTTGAAGTGACAATAAAGCCGACTTGAACTTAAAGGTTATGATCATAAAGTGTCGACTGTTCTATCTACCGAGGAAATATTCCTCCATTTTAATCAGGGCTGTATACGTACCCCCCAGTTCCAATAACAACAGGAGTGAAGCACTAAATGAACCGTACCAGCCCGTCAGTGAGGAGCAGACAGCTCACCCAGATGCTGTTCTCATCGTGATTGGGGACTTTAATCATGCAGAATAGAAGTGTGTTTCCAAAAATACAACAGCACATAGACTTTCCCACACGAGTAAACAATACACTGGACCTTGTTTACACCACTCAGAGAGAGGCCTTCCCCTCCTTCCCCTCGGTGCCTCTGACCACATCACTGTCATGCTAATGCCTGTATACAGACCACTGGTTGAAGTTATCAAATCAGTCCGCAAACAGAGTCTAGCCGGAGGGGTCTTCTGAGGTACTCCAGGACTGCTTTAGCACCACAGACCGGGACGTATTTAAGCAGCCTGCCACTTACAACAACTTCACAGACCTACAGGAGTACACAGAGACTGTCACTGCCCACATCAACAGGTGCATTGATGACTTTCAGCCCCTCCCATCTCCCCCTTCTCACCCTGCACAGTAAACCTTTCTCCTCTCTTATTTAAATTTCACACAAACACAGACATTAACGGAAAGACTGTCGGAAAAATTAGCAAGGAACATATGAACATATAACTAATGACACTCGTGTGACGCATACTAATGGAATCACTTCTGTAAAGTAAAACAAACAAACAAATAACCTGCACTTTAGCTTTGAAAAGAATCCCGACAGAGCAGTGTTTCAGTGTAGAGTAGCGTGTGTATGTGTGTGTACACACACTAAAGGCGAAAGAGAGAGAGAGAAAGATCGGGGGATAGGGGGGGATGGGGGGTTTGATATCGGCCTGTAATTGGACAGCTAACAGAGATTTTAGCTTCTAGTTTCTTAATAAGTGGTTTAATAACTCTGGCGGTGTCGAACATCAGTGGTTGTGACGCATATTTTGAGCAACAAAAAATTAAAGACATTTTATTTTAATGTTACAAGATCACTATAATCCATTAATTAAGAATTACATAAAAAACTCATAAACTAAAATCTAACTAAATATTTTATATATTATAAGAGGTATTATAATTTAAATATACATTTAAATGAAATACTTATTGAATTAAATATTATTTTATTTCAGCCAGTTGCTGACTCCTGTGCTTTCTGAACCACTTTTGTCTTCTAGAAAAACCTTTCATTGCTAAATATTAAGTGGAACGGCCAGATTTCCCTTTTCTATACAGCTTTAATGTTTACTGACAATAAATATCTTCTACTGATAGGTTGGAGGCAGAGAGATTAGATTTACTAGAGGATATACAAGACATTGATTGATTGGGAAATATAATGTACGCCAATCAGAAGCTTCCATTCTCAAACACACACACACACACACACACACACACACACACACACACACACACACACTTCATTCTTTCTTTCTTTCTTTCTACAATCACACAAAACAATTTACTTTGTTACTTCCATTTTGTTCTTCTATCAATCTAACTTTTAACAGATTAATATTTTTCTGCATGTCTTCAGCACTCAGTGTGTGTGTGTGTGTGTGTATAACAGTAGTGTACTGTCTGTAATTTTAAGGAACCACATTAAAGAGAAGTATTTTTGTACAGTTTCCCCCTGAGGGATGTGAAATGTGTGTGAGATTATTATTACCCTGTGTGTGTAACTCCACCCCAACATGAAACATGTCTGTCTGTCTGTCTGTCTGTCTGTCTGTCTGGTAAGTGTAACATGTGCTCACAACTCCCTGGCACTTTCCTGTTTTTTTAATATACATGTTTTTTGCTTTTTCAGATCAGATCCAGAACCAGTGAAAGAGTAAAAGCATGCAGCCTGTAACTGGTGTAACTGGAAAAGAGCGAGTCAGGGCAGTGAAGTTGTACATCAGTGGTGGTGTTCCTGCTCAGTGAACCCGCAGCTCTCACACAGGAGAACACTAAGAACCGAAAACACTGCAGAATAACGTCGAGAGTAACGCAGAGAGTAACGCAGAGAGTAACGCAGAGAGTAATGATGAGAGTAACGCCAAGAGTAACACCGAGACTAACGCAGAAAGTAACGCAGAGAATAACAATGAGACTAAGGCAGAGAGTAACACAGAGAGTAACGCCGAGAGTAATGCAGAGAGTAATGATGAGAGTAACGCCAAGAGTAACGCCAAGAGTAACACCGAGAGTAACGCAGAGAGTAACAATGAGACTAACGCAGAGAGTAACACAGAGAGTAACGCAGAGAGTAAAACCGAGAGTAACGCAGAGAGTAATGATGAGAGTAACGCCAAGAGTAACACCGAGACTAACGCAGAAAGTAACGCAGAGAATAACAATGAGACTAAGGCAGAGAGTAACACAGAGAGTAACGCCGAGAGTAATGCAGAGTAACGCCGAGAGTAATGCAGAGTAACACCGAGAGTAACACAGAGAGTAACGCAGAGAGTAATGATGAGAGTAACGCCAAGAGTAACACCGAGACTAACGCAGAGAGTAATAATGATAGTAACGCCGCGAGTAACGCCGAGAGTAACGCAGAGAATAATAATGATAGTAACGCCGCGAGTAACGCCGAGAGTAACGATGAGACTAACGCGGAGAGTAACGATGAGAGTAACGCCGAGAGTAACGCCGAGAGTAATGATGAGAGTAACGCTGAAAGTAACGCTGCGAGTAACGCTGAGAGTAACGCCGAAAGTAACGATGAGAGTAACGATGAGAGTAACGCCGAGAGTAACAAAGAGAATAACTCTGAGAGTAATGCAGAGATTAATGCTGAGCTGGGAACAGGAGGAGAGAAAATGGAGAAGGTGATGGGATCTACCGAACAGCCAGAGCAGAGTAAAGCAGGGAATGTTGTGATGCAGGGGATACAGGAGGAGAACTGATCTCTCTCTCTCTCTCTCTCTCTCTCTTTTCTGCATGTGCCCTGGGATTATGTTCAGGTGTTTATTATTTTCTTCTCCTCCTCCTCCTCCTCTCCAGTCTTTCGTGCTCTACACTTCCACCTTTCTGAGTTTTTTTCACATTCAGCTCTCAGCCAGAAGCTTCGCACATCTGGAGTTTATATCCAGCAACTGGAGGAAAATTCCTTTAAGCTGATGTTCCTGCACCGTAAATATCTACATTAGACCTAAAAATCACTCTGAATCCTGCATCCACCCACACACACACACACACACACACATCTTTAAGATCCTTTAGTAATAAAGTTAGAGGCAAGAGGACACACACACAGTCAATTAATTAAATTTTATGTATTTCTTTATTTATATATTTATATATTTAGGTCTTTGTCCGTGTAATTTTACAAGTTTCTCCAGTAAGAAGGATTAGTTACATTATGTATTACTTTTAAAGCTTTAGTTTTAATGTTTTAATTAAAGAAATAATTTTTTGAAGTTAAATGTGAGTAAATATGGAGTGAGTATGAAGGTCAAAGTACGGCAATGTCATGAAAATAAATCAATTAAGTTACTAAAGTAAATCATCACAATAAATAGAAAAGAGTTTTAAAGCGCTTCATAATAATAATAATAATAATAATAATAATAATAATAATAATCAGTTGTTCCAGTTTTCACTATAAATCACGTTAATTCACGTGTGGTGTTGTGTGCGTATGCTGTAAGAGTACACGTCACACTGCAGCTTAATAACAGAGAAAAATACAGGATAGAGAACGTCTCACTGATACGTCTGTACACCAGAGATAATCTTTAGCTTTCATCTAACATGTAAGTGCAAAAAAATACCTGAGGACATCACACACACACACACACACACACACACACACATGCATATATATATATTCACAAATGAGTGTGTAGACATGAGGCAGTAGGGGAGGGTGAAGGACTGAAGCACCGTCACAACAAAAAGAACACACAATGGAAAATAAAGATTATTCATAATAAAGCAAAATTAGTAAGAAAGAAGACAGAGCTAAACTGCACGAGTTAAACAATGTGCTCGTTCCTTCATCACTGAATTGGGAAGAGACTCAAATTCCTCAACAGTAAAGTCAAAGATTTCAGTAAAAACAAAAACACTTAGTGTCATTAAAAACACTTTTACTAAAGCTGGGAAATAAATCTGAGTTCACAACACAGGGTGAGGCTCCGACTGACACACACACACACACACACACACAAGGTACGCTTCACTGCTGAGATGAATCACATTTCATCACATGAGCATCACCTTTAATGCTTTAGTCATTTGAACTGGAACACTGGCTCTGATTATGTTCTGCTCTGAAGGACGCTTTTAAAAAAATCATCCTGTATAACGAAACTGGCTGGAACCATAAACCAGTGTGATTTTAAATTGGAAATGATACTGTGACTAAAATCTGAAAAATGTTAAAGATGATTAGATCATGAAGTGTTCTGAGCCTTAGTGAGAGAGTTCCACAGTTCCAGGGCTTTACACAGACTCAGGAACCCTTTGTGTAAGGATGTGTACAGGTTATAGCGTGAGTGTAAGGAGTCTCCAGTGCGAGTGCTGTGTCACAGTCAGAGGTCAAGCTGGAACTGAGATCCTCAGGATAGAGGAGTTCACACTGCTTCACCTTCCTCAGTCACATGACACGCTGCTGTTTTTCTCCTATTCATGAACAGAGAGAGAATAATGCGAGGGACTGCTGTTTATAGCTGCTATAACAGACGTCACAACCGGAAGTCATAACTGATCACGTGCCTCGTCTCGCTGGCGTTACATGTAGCTATAAACAGACAAGAAGTATGACGTGTTGTTCTGTAATGATTAATACAGTGTGAGTGTGTGTGTGTGGCTGAGGTGGAGGAGGAATAAAACACTTGTGCTGTTAGAGGAAAGTCATTAACGCGGAGCTGCTTCAAGCGCGGCATAATTAACAGATTACAGACCGCGGATGAGTTATGCTAGCTCCTACAGTACACTCTCAGCGATGAGGTTTAACGTCTCCCATCAACCGTCTCACTAATCAAAACTACACACACACACACACACACACACACGCACACACACGCACACACACACACACTGCTACTGCTCTAAACGCTGCGCTAGCGAGAACTCTTCTGTCTGGTGTTTCGGACACAGCCGTAGGTCTCTTAAAGACCTGTGTGTGTGTGTGTGTGTGTGTTTAGAATGAATGATGTGATTACTCTGCCCTTAATCGATTTCACGTGTTTTTCCGAGTTCTCTTCCAGATCTGTCTCTTCTCAGAAATAATTGTAGAATCAAACCAACATGTCTCTGATTTTTTCTCTCTTTCTCTCGTTATTTTTTTCCAGCGTCTCCTCCTTTCTTCCAGTCAGTGAGACTTAGCGCCCTGGTTCTGATCAGCTACTAAAGAACTAAATATTTGAAATGTTGAGCAGATGTCAAAACAGCGCAGTCAGGAGTCGCTACAGCTGAAACTTCCCTCGGTCCCGTAGAGCAGCTCCCATACCCCCAGCGTCTGTAAACTTCACATCATAATCACAATCATGATCATGAACCCAGAGCCTTTCATCAGCATCCTGAACCCTGAGTAACTCCTCAAGAATCTATCCGAGAGAGAATTCCACACATTCATTATCCTCGTTATCACATTCACGTCATTCCTCCTCATTTAGTCTTTAAATCTCTTTAAGCAGAACACACTGTACTCCCTCAGCCAATCAGAACACACTGTACCCCACTCAGCCAATCAGAACACACTGTACTCCCTCAGCCAATCAGAACACATTGTACTCCCTCAGCCAATCAGAACACACTGTACCCCCTCAGCCAATCAGAACACACTGTACCCCCTCAGCCAATCAGAACACACCGTACCCCCTCAGCCAATCAGAACACACCGTACTCCCTCAGCCAATCAGAATACACTGTACTCCCTCAGCCAATCAGAACACACCGTACTCCCTCAGCCAATCAGAACACACTGTACTCCCTCAGCCAATCAGAACACACTGTACCCCACTCAGCCAATCAGAACACACCGTACTCCCTCAGCCAATCAGAATACACTGTACTCCCTCAGCCAATCAGAACACACTGTACTCCCTCAGCCAATCAGAATACACTGTACTCCCTCAGCCAATCAGAACACACTGTACTCCCTCAGCCAATCAGAACACACTGTACTCCCTCAGCCAATCAGAACACACTGTACTTCCTCAGCCAATCAGAATACACTGTACTCCCTCAGCCAATCAGAACACACTGTACTCCCTCAGCCAATCAGAATACACTGTACTCCCTCAGCCAATCAGAACACACTGTACTCCCTCAGCCAATCAGAACACACTGTACTCCCTCAGCCAATCAGAATACACTGTACTCCCTCAGCCAATCAGAACACACTGTACTCCCTCAGCCAATCAGAACACACTGTACTCCCTCAGCCAATCAGAACACACTGTACTCCCTCAGCCAATCAGAACACACTGTACTCCCTCAGCCAATCAGAATACACCGTACTCCCTCAGCCAATCAGAATACACTGTACTCCCTCAGCCAATCAGAACACACCGTACTCCCTCAGCCAATCAGAACACACTGTACTCCCTCAGCCAATCAGAACACACCGTACCCCACTCAGCCAATCAGAACACACCGTACTCCCTCAGCCAATCAGAATACACTGTACTCCCTCAGCCAATCAGAACACACCGTACCCCACTCAGCCAATCAGAACACACCGTACTCCCTCAGCCAATCAGAATACACTGTACTCCCTCAGCCAATCAGAACACACCGTACCCCACTCAGCCAATCAGAACACACCGTACTCCCTCAGCCAATCAGAATACACTGTACTCCCTCAGCCAATCAAAACACACTGTACTCCCTCAGCCAATCAGAATACACTGTACCCCCTCAGCCAATCAGAACACACCGTACCTCCCTCAGCCAATCAGAACACACCGTACCTCCCTTAGCCAATCAGAATACACTGTACTCAAGTTCAAGTTCAAGTTCAAGTGGGCTTTATTGTCATTACAACCATATACAGTTAGTACACAGTGAAACGAAACAACGTTCCTCCAGGACCAAGGTGCTACATGCAACATAAACTTACAACATAAATTAACAGAGACACTAAACTAGCTAACCAAGAGGCCTAGTTAACTGGCTAGCAGAGACAGGACAGAGAGATCTAACATAAATCACAACATAAATTAACAAAAACTAACTAGCTAAGTAACCTTTTTACAGACAACATAAAGTGCACGTGCAAATGTGCAAACAAGAGCAACAACAAAGTGACAGTGCGCAACCACTCCCTCAGCCAATCAGAACACGCTGTACTCCCTCAGCCAATCAGAACACACTGTACTCCCTCAGCCAATCAGAACACACCGTACCTCCCTCACACACTCCCTGTGTGTGTGTGTGTGTGTGTGTGTGGTTCACAGTGTTTTTTGAGTTTCCTGTTTAGTCTGTTCCAATCCCAGTAGATCAGAGTGTGAGTGACTCACAGCCCCTTTTAACGTCTTTCACAAGTTTTAACCTCCACAATGAGTTTAAGGTATGTTCACTTTCTAACACTGTTACCTCCATCACTCTTCTCATCACTCACTCTATCACTCCATCACTCCCTCCTCCCTCCCAGATCACACTCTCATCACTCCATCATTACTCCCTCTATCTCTTCGTCACTCCCTCACCACTCCCATATCACTCTCTCATAATTCCTACTTCACTCCCTCCATCACTCCCTTTATCATTCCTACTTTACTCCATCACTCCCTTTATTACTCTCTCATTACTCCCTTTATCACTCCATCATTAATCCCAGATCACTCTCTCATCACTCCATTTATCACTCCATCATCATTCCCAGATCACTCTCTCATCACTTCCTTTATCACTCCATCTTCATTACCAGATCACTCTCTCATCACTCCATTCATTCCCAGATCACTCTCTCATCACTCCCTTTATCACTCCATCATCATTCCCAGATCACTCGCTCATTACTCCCTTTATCACTCCATCTTCATTATCAGATCACTCTCTCACCCCCCTTTCATAATTCCCAGATCACTCTCTCATCACTGCCTTTATCACTCCATCATCATTCCCAGATTACTCTCTTATCACTCCATTCATTCCCAGATCACTCTCTCATCACTCCCTTTATCACTCCATCATCATTCCCAGATTACTCTCTTATCACTCCATTCATTCCCAGATCACTCTCTCATCACTCCATTTATCACTCCATCTTCATTACCAGATCACTCTCTCATCACTCCCTTTATCACTCCATCATCATTCCCAGATCACTCGCTCATTACTCCCTTTATCACTCCATCTTCATTATCAGATCACTCTCTCACCCCCCTTTCATAATTCCCAGATCACTCTCTCATCACTGCCTTTATCACTCCATCATCATTCCCAGATTACTCTCTTATCACTCCATTCATTCCCAGATCACTCTCTCATCACTCCCTTTATCACTCCATCATCATTCCCAGATTACTCTCTTATCACTCCATTCATTCCCAGATCACTCTCTCATCACTCCATTTATCACTCCATCTTCATTACCAGATCACTCTGTCATCACTCCCTTTATCACTCCATCATCATTCCCAGATTACTCTCTTATCACTCCATTCATTCCCAGATCACTCTCTCATCACTCCATTTATCACTCCATCATCATTCCCAGATCACTCTCTTATCACTCCATCATCACTTCCAGATCACTTCCTCATGACTCACTCATCACTCCCTCCATTACTCCCTTCATTACTTCCAGATCACTCTCTTCTCATTTCCTTATCAATCCTTTTATCACTCTCTCCTCACTTCCTCCATCATTCCTCTATTACTCCTTCCATCACTTCATCTATCACTCCCAGAACACTCCCTCATTACTCTATCACTCCCTCATCACTCCATCATAACGCCCATCATCACTCCCTCTTCAGTCCCTCTATCCCTTCCTCATCACTACTGTACCTCTTTACTCTCCACCACTCTGTCATCACTCCCTCATCACTGCTCCATCAATCATCCATCACTCCCTTGTCAGTCCCTCATCACTCTTATCTATCTCATCTATCTTTAATCTCTTCCTCTCTCTCTTCCCCACCTGTCCATTCTCTGCTTCCTCACCTTCGTCTCTCTGCTCTTCATCTTCCACATCTCACAGCCAAATGTTAATCATTCCTTACGTGCACTTTATTTATGTATTTTTTCAGTTTTAATGATTTCTTTCCCTCTTTGGAGAGATCTGTGCGTTATTCTGCAGTGAGGTCTGTGCTCGGGGCCATCAAATCTTCATGCAGAGCGAGAGTTCTGGCTTTAATCCTCTCTGTATAAACTTTGCTCAGAGTCTGAAGGAAAATAACAAACAATGTTGAAATGGAGGACATAAAAAGTCATCACTCCTGCTGAAACAGAACGCATAAACATGAAGTGACGTGGGACTGGCGTCCAGCGCTCGTTAGAGCAGAAATCACTGAGTGCGCTCTGTTTATCAGAATACAACACGCCGAATGAGAAGCTAGCAGAACTGAACGTTAAAACCAACACTCGGAGTGAGAGCGTGTGCTGAATGCTTCCTACGCGCCTCACGGGCTCTCTGAGGCTGAGAGTCAGAGCCAAAACCCTGTGGTGCGCGCTTGGACACAGGATCACGTCTCAGCAGTAATGAGTGTGTAGACATCTCCGCATGTTCTTCAGATTGTTTTCTTTAAGGAATTTAAGGAAACCAGATCTCGTAATGAGAGACTGGACATCCCCAGAAACACGAGCAGTCCGGGACAAGAACCAAACTTGCCAACTGACAGGCATCGCTGGGTACGAGGGGGCGGAGCCTAAATCTCCTCTGTCCCAAGGAGGACAGGTTTTCTTTTTCTTCGCTTGTGTGCTTTAAACTGCTCGTCTTGCGCTTTAGCGAGCTGCGAGTCAGAGAAATAAAATTCGTCTTTCACTCAATCAAATTTTCAATTCATTATTTAAATATCTAATTATTTATTCCTGCAGGCAACGGTGATTGTGAACACTAATTGTGTAATTCTGCCCTGATTTACTGCATTAGATTAAGAACAGACACAATGAATAACACATTTCCAACAGACGCTTCTCTAAACACGTGGGTGCTGAATGGAATCAGACAGAATGTGATTTTACACACAGACACATGAGCGAGCAGCAATAAAAGATGTTGGAAAAAACTTCAAAAGATGATTTTTCCCAATTCAGAGAAACTTTAGATCTTCATAAGAGCCGAGAAACAACTTCAACACAGCGAGCGTCGTCATTAACCTTCTAACACAAGTTACTGCGGGGAAACCCATCGTACAAGGTTATTCTCATTTTGCAGATAATTGTTTGTTCTTCAGAGTGGGTACAGCTCTGTACACACACACACACACACACACATGAGCGTATACACCTACAGTATACAACTCTATACATATTATACACTCATGCACTTAAACAGTCATACGGATACGCTCCTGATTATATAGTTACACTTATAGTGCTCTCAGATAATCATTATAAATATGAAGGTCTCGTCCTCGTCATTTCTCCAATTTACCATGTGGTAAAGAAGAACGGAGCAGAACAAGTCATACAGGACATGGGGGGGGGGTACTTAGTATTGACAACATGTTTCTGTCTTCTTTTTTAAAAATAAATAACAGCATAGTGAAAAAAGTTAACGAAGCTGTATGTCTGAGGTTGTGTTTGTCATATACGGAGACCATCAGATGATTTTTATTATAAAAAACACAGAATTATCTGTACATATACAGTAATAATAAAAATGTAAAGTGGGCGTGTGTGTACATTGAAGATATTAGCAAAAAAATAATTTGAGGGACGTAAGATGATTAATAAAGCACATCAAGATGTATTTTTTTATCATTTTTGTCTGTCTGTCTGTCTGTCTGTCTGTCTGTCTGCACGTAAAAACTACTGAAGGAATGGTAATGGGTTTTCACAGGAGGGTTTGGCCGAGCTTGATGTAACATATAGGCCTTGTTTCAAGTTCTGCTTGGCCTTGTTTCAAGTTCTGCTTGTTCTGTTCTGCTTAACCTAGTTAACCCAGTGTAAGTATGTATCCAATGTTGTAAACATTAAAGCACTTTTTGTAAGTCGCTCTGGATAAGAGCGTCTGCCAAATGCCTAAATGTAAATGTAAATGTAAAATGTTTCATCTCACTCAGCTGGCGGGAGGAGAAGATACGCTCCTTTGAATTTGAAATGGAAAACATCCTTATGTCATTAAAAATCAACTTTGAAAAAATCATAAGTTCATCCCGAAATGATGTAGTTCATCACTGTCCACTTTATAACACGTGCTTATGAGTGTGCGAAAGAAATCTACTTAATAAACACCATCTCATACCTTCATTCCATGCACTTTGCAATAACATAAAGATTTTAATTCAATACAAAATGTAACAGTTGTTGCTGTACTTTAAAAAAAAGAAGCTTCTAAGCGTGCAGTTCAATTCCACATGAACAAAGTCACGGCCAAATCTAGTGTGTATATACTGTGTTTATTTATATATATATATATATACCCACACTCATATACCCATTTTCATAAACTATCACACACACACACACACACACACACACACACTCTCATGGAAGAATCCAGCAGACTGCCGACTCGGCCAAACGGCTTTTCCAGATTTTTGTGGTTGCAGTGTTCCTCTGTAACTCCACACTTTTACTGCCACATTCCTTCTGTTTCACTTCACTTTCTAAGGACCGTCTCCGTCTGATGGAGAAATGACTGAAAGGCACTAGATAAGGAGTGCACTGAGCTCACGTGGTCACTCGAGATTAGTGAAAGAACACATCAAGGGTTAGGTTACGTTACTCTATTATTATTGTTATTATTATAATGTATGAGATCACAGGCACTGATTTCTCTTTTATTTTTTTTAATGTATCCAGTTTACAGTCCACACGACGTCACACATCGACATGATCATGGATAAGCAGCGTTTGCTAAAGCTAAAGCTAGCCAGCATTCTAAAGCGAAGCACTACGCTAACATTGATTTAGCATTGAGTGTGTACACTGGATATAGTAGCCGTGGACGCGTAACTCACTTCTGTATTGTGTGGATAATTAAAGTCTTTTCTCTGTAGTAATTAAAATAATCCGTGTTATTAATAATTAGTAACTAAGTATTAGTGATGATGTCACACACCATAGGGACAGTCCACCATCAAGCACACTGTGTGTGTGTGAGTGTGTGTGTGTGTGTGTTTATGAGAGAGTGAAAATGGTCTCTGTTTATTGTGTTTAGACTAAATAACCTTTAACCTCTCCAGTCCTAACCTTTCACCTTGGGGTGACCAGGATTCCAGCAGACGAGGAACTGTGTGTGTTTGCGTGTGTGTGTGTGTGCATGTGTGTGTGTGTGTGTTTTTATTCCATGATTTTTATGCAATCACATTTTTCATTCTTCATTAAACAGCAGCAGCACATCAGGCTTTTAACTGTGAAATATCTGAAAGTCGTAGACTCTGAGTAAGCCCGAGGAGGAAAACACAAAAACAAAACCAGGAAATCACAGAGCGATGAGATCGAAACAACTCCAGAACCCTGACGTAAAGGTCAGAGAGAGACATATTTCAGTCTCAGCTTTAACCCGCGACATGAACCGCTTCATCATCATTAAATAGATCCAAACTCCTGACGTATGATTAGACGGAGTAAAAATGGCTGAAGCTGAGATTAAAAGCCTCTCTGCAGACGGTTATTTCTCCAAGCGTTCTCTTTATAGAATAATTACAGCCCAGCTTTATGGAGCAGCTCGGCACCGAGCGCTTCGGTTATTTAATCACACGGTTTAGAGTACACAAAGAATCTACAAATGCACTAAATTGTACGCTTTAGAACGCATGGAAAAAATAGTGGCAGTGCTTTCTGCTTCGCTTGCAGCGCATTTTTCCCACATGAGCCAACGCACGGGACGGATGGTTCAATTAAAGCCGACCGCTCTGGGCCTGGGGCCCGGGAAACACAGCGAGGGCTGCACGTCTCTGCGCTCCTGCCAAAGAAAACAGAAAAAAACAAGAAGAATTTCTTTCCAGTGGTTTCCCTGAATGGAGAGTTTTTTAGGTGTAATAAGCGGGGGGTGAAGAAGAAAAGCGTCTGCGTTTTAGCTGAATAAGCAGAGCCGGGGTGTGTTCCAGGCATCCAGTTTCCACTCGCCGTCCGAGTCTCGCTGCAAAACTTTACAGCGCGATATCAAACCTGCGATCTCACACAGGACGAGATGAAACTTCGTAGAAGAGCGTTTGAAAGGAAGGAAGACGTCTGATGAAGGCTGGAGTCTGATCGGTCTGGAGCTCTGTGTTATTTCTCAGACTTTAGTTAGAGTACTGCGTCTGTCTTCACGCTTTATCACGTCCTTATGGACGCCTCAGTCACAGAGACGTGTACAGCACACACACACACACACACACACACACACATGGCTGCTGAGTGAATGAGTGTTTGTATCTGATGTATTATACAGTGAGTGACAACAGGGACACTTGTTCCACTGATGTTGCACAACATTACAGTAAGTGAATGAGAAATGGCTGTGAGTTGTCCCACTGACGCCACACGGCTTCGTCATGCTGCACTGAGAAAATGGGAAGTGACGAGAACTTTATTTTTTTTGTTGCAGGAAATATTACATAGTAAAGTAGTGATAGTTCTGGTATTTTGGATCCTGGTATTGGAATATTTCTCGAAAAGTTCCACATCGAATCCCGACCTCTTTAACAGAGTTGACGTGAGCAATAAAACTGATTTCAAAGATCCCAGCAGGAGCTCGAACGTTGTCCGGTGATGTCATATAGCAGGAATTCAGTCACTACAACTTCACGACAAAAATGTTTTTTGAATCTTATAATGACTTTAATAAAATGACATTGTGATTATGTTTAACTAATGTTCCTGATACAACGTTCCGAATACAACCTCAAAACAACGGAATATTAACCTTCATTTCTGCTGTATTTGCACCGTTGTACTGAAGTGGTTTGTTTAACATTATTTCAACATCATGTATCATATACAGCATTAAATCACTTTAACTCAACTCCAGCACTGTCCCACGTCTGTCCCACGTCTGCCCCACGTCTGTAGCGCTGTCTCCTTGTCACTGCAGTGTTTTGACAAGCTGACATTCCTGCCCGTGTCCCTTTGTACTCACAGCTGGTTCACACACGATCCAGTTCCTTCACATGGCTCAAATAATTCAGATTGTTTATCCCTCCACTCCACATCACATTTACATCAAATAAGGACATTTTCTGAAATGTAATCTTTTTGGGCTTTAGTTTTTGTTTCATTTACAGTTTTATTAATATTTTATAAATGTAGAGCAGCAGCACAGTGGCTCAGTGTGTGTGTGTGTGTGTGTGTGTGTGTGTGTTTGTGCCCACCCAGGGTGTGCCCTGCCTTGTGCCCTGCATTCCCTGAGACAGGCTCCCTGCCCCCTGACCCCACACAGGCTAAGTGCAATAGGTAACAGATGGAGAGGAGCTCGCGGCGGCGGTGGTGCGGCGGTGGTGCGGCGGTGGTGCGGCGGTTCTGGCTGTACAGTAAACTCTGAGTCTGTGTGCACGCCAGGGTTATCTCAGTTACTGCTCTCAGTAAGACCTAGAATGGTGTAGGCATAAAATTAAAAAAGAAAAAAGAAAAGTTCACAACTTACACATTAATTTATTTGAGCTGTTTTTGTCTGAAGAATCCGATCACAGTGCGAGTCTGAATCGGTCTAATCTGAGCTACAGGAAGAAAAAACATCTGAAATTAATCCATTTATTTGAACCAACTTTAGGAGTGTAAATGTTAAACATGTTTTTTCCTCTCTATAAGCAGTTTTAGGCTGTACACACACACACACACACACACACACACAAACACACCCCCCTGTGCTGTTTCTTGATGGTTGGCCCCGTTGTGGAGAGATAATGACTGTGATTAAAACTGAGCTTTGTTTTATGAAGCTATAATCAGGCTCTGGCTCGGCTCGGTTTGTTTGCCATAAGTTTAAGGCTTTAGCGTAAATACACGCGAAATACACGCTAAATACACACCGCTACCCCAAGTGAGTTTAGAAACCAGCAGCTCGGGCCAAAGAAGTGTCCTGACTCAGAAGCGCTGAGTATCTGTAGCTGTGACTTTCTTTAACGCGATGCTCCCATCATGCATAGTGTCCACTGTACAAGCCTCTGGAGACAGTGTTATGATCTGGGGTTGATCAGTTACTCAGGTCTAGACTCAGTAACGTTATGGGGCAATAAAATGAAGTCAGCTGACCACCTGAATGTACTGAACCACCAGAGGATCACATCTATGGAGGGTTTCTTCTTCACTGATGGAACGGGACGTATTTCAGGATGATGATGATGCCAGGATTCATCAGAATCAGAAAGAGCTTTATTGTGTATTAAGTACATTTGCACGTTCAAGGGATAAGTTTTGGTGATAGAGCTTCCAGAGACAACAAAACACACAACACAGAGAAAGAAATATCAAATTCAACAACAAATGTAGTAGGATGTGAGGTTTTATCAAATAAGTCAAATAAATATCAGTATTATTGCACACAATATTGCCTAATATGATATTCTTTTATATCTGATATGTTTATATTGTTTATATAGGTTTATAAATTCAGATTAATGTTATTTATAATGTAATTAATGTTTACTAACGGCTTTGGCAACAACATGATACTTTGGTTAACATTCATGTCAATAAAGCTCTTCTGAACTGAACTGAACTGAGAAGAACGTTTAACTGTTCATGAGGTAATCAGATAGTCATCGGGATCAGATAATTAGAAAGTGGTTCTGGGAGGAATCATTTGCCCTGTGTGTGTGTGTGCGCGTGTGTGTGTGTGTGCGTGTGTGTGTTAGTGTCTGTGTGTTTCCTCCCATCATCAGTACAAGATCTTGAAAATAAATGAATGTACTGTAACTCTGGGTGGGAAAAAAATGTTGTGACGTTGCATAAGCTTATTGATGCCACGGCTGAAGTCAAAGCAAAAGGCAACGAAACATTAGTGTGTGTGAGTGTTTTTTTAGACCATGCATTCTATATCTCTCTACCTGTCTGGATCTCTGTCTGTCCACCTTTCTGCTTGTATTTCTGTCTATACCTGT